>NC_134353.1:936999716-937164716 GCF_048569485.1 Anomaloglossus baeobatrachus
AAGTTCTAGTGCAGAGTAGAGTCTAGTCTTGACAGTGAAGGAAAGAGGTAGAGTTCAAGGGCAGACCTGTGACCAGGTCTGCCATAGTCTACTAAGGTGTCTGGGTCAAAGCCCAGTCACCTCTGGCAAGGAGGCAGATGGTGGTGGCCGCCTGCAGGAGCTGGAATTACAGCCGGTGGAACCGTAGGGACCGGGGACGGGTGGTGGCCCGCCGGTACCGAACCGGGAACCGATTGGAAACCGGAGCACCAGGAGGGGTACTCAGACCCAGTTCGAAGCCCCGAACCGACAGGGCAGATTCAAATCAACTGATTGAGGACAGGACTTAAGGACCTTTCCCACACAAGACCGTTAGAAGACAACAGTCCAACCATACAGGGTAAAACCACCGCCAAGGCATAGAGACCCAAAGGGCCAGCGTCTGCGGGCAAAGAGGGCTCTTCCGACACCCAGCAAGCCAGGGAGCGGACTACCATTGCTTAGGCATAGGAGTCAAACATTCACACAGAGGTGCAGGAGAAAGGCGGAAACCACCAACCTGTTAAGGGAGAAGCTGCAGCCGGCTGCGGGCCCCGTTCATCATCCCGTTTGGTTTACCAGAGACTCCAGTGTATTGTGTCAGTGATTACACCAGTGCCTTCGGGCCGCACACCGCGCGGCACCGCACCAGCATCCAGCCCGCACCTGTCCCCACGCCTCAGCACCTCCCTCAGGCCCCCGGGACCATCACTCCCCTACCCACGGAGGGTTCAACACCAAGCTGCGCAACACCGTCCCCAGGAGGTCTGGTTAACGGCAGTGGTGGTGTCCATCCATTCACCACTACCCGTGGGTGGCGTCACGAACTTACATCCCTTCCCAAACCACCGCGGCCCCGGCCGTGAAACTCCCCACCGAAGTCCCTGCGTGTAGCGCCAACCCCCTTGCAGAGTGACCTGACCCCGGGTCCGTGAGGAGCTTGAGCCACCCACCGTACGAGCACGGATCAGAGCGGCTCGGCGGTCGCAGCCGAGCCCACAGGGCGGTACACATCTACATCCCCCATTTTATTCGGCGTGTCCGCGAGACCCCTGGGTCCGGAGACCCTCAAGCCACCACCCCTGAAGGTCCAGATCCGAGCAGCGTCGGCTGCTGGCACGGGGGCGGACCACACGCGCTGACTCAAATGTTATTTCTTTGAAACCCGCACTCACCGCCAACCGTTTCTGGATGCTCCTACTTCACAGCACCTGCAGAGAGCATCTAGGACACCCGCTGCACCACCTGCAGGATCGTCCAACTCCAGCACTACCCCTGTCTCATGTGATCTTACTCCATCCACCACCACTGCTGCTCCCCCTCGGTAAGACAGCAATGGATTACGAGCATTTTTTTTTCTTTTTATCTAAACTTGGGGTGCGTCTCAAAGCAAAAAATACAGTGTAATAAGTGTAATACAGTAATTATATATTATATATATATCCTGTAGTCACTTCATGAAGAAGGTGCTAAAGTAGGGGGGCCCCCCATCGTGGATGGGATCCTGGTCAAGTTTCCAATTTGATGCCCCCCACACCCCTTATCACCAGTCTTGTCTTTTTACAAGTGAGCTGTGTGTGAATTGTGACTGGATATACTGTATAAAAGCCAGGGCATTTGGAAACACTTGTGACTGTCTCGCAGTCACCATAGGTCACAATTGAACACCAAATATAGTCATTAGATGTGATGTCACCATGCTGTAGAGTGATCTCAATGTTGTATGACATGTGTAGCCCCAACACAACCAGCATCTCATCTCCAGGGTTGCCAATTTTTTTTACAGACAGAGTGTTGCACAGCTTCTAGCTTCCCAGGTGTAGAAGAAAGTTTCTAAAGCAGATTACATGGGATAACAAGCTCTTTACTCCTTGGAACATGAGGTAAGAAATATGCACAGTCATCACAGTCATACAGCATTGCATGAGGAAGAGAAAACAAAACCAAGAAGAAAACAAAAGACCTTTTACAAATACAGTGATTAAGGAAACTTTACACAATATCGCCATCTACTGTTAGATCAGCATAAAGTCCTCCTTCATACATATAAAGAAGTCCTCATCTGTTCCATATACCAATACAGAGCACAGATAAACTAGATAATATCCATCAATAGGAATGATACAATTCCTCAGCAGCTGAATGTACTGTCCAGCCACGTGACCGGCACAGCAGCCTTCACACATGCCAATATCTTACATACATGTAATGAGGGATTTGGACTCCATAATTATAGAAGCAACTCGCAGCGTCAACCCATTACTTACAGGAGTACACTGATGAGGAGATGGCGTTAATACACATGCCCCAGCATCCTACTTCCACCCCGTGCTCATAGATGAGGTACGCGGTAGAGTTATGAGGTGCATATGGATTCCCATGGTAAACAATCTGAAAAAAAGCAAACAAAAAAGTTTATAAACAAAGTAGCTCCTTTTTCTGCCGCCTTTCCTTTATTTTCCTCACTTTTGTTCAAAAGACCGCCAACCCCAAAATAAAATAATCCGCATCCATCTTTCTGCACTCCAGTAGTTCAAATGAGGATTCAGGCAGCGAGTGTTCATTTATCCTACAACGCCCCCGCAGGTGAAATGAAGTATTGCATTATTAGCCCAAAAATCAAAGGCCTGACTATGTAGTAATAAGGAGAAATGTCTGGTTCTCCAAAGAGATAGTCATCCTTTGTAGCACAAATATTAGAAAAGGGGGCTGAGGGTCCCTCACTAATTCACAATTTTCTATTACGGTATTTCAGACATTCCTTTTAGGATACATGGTCAATTCTGAAATCTTATTTTTTCAGTCAGAGGACAATAAAATAAGTCCATGGGGAATGTTAACTCCTTCCTGATGTCTGATGTACACAAACATACACATACACACACACACACACATACATACGAAAGTAGGTTCAGCAGGCATGTTGTGCAGATTTTATCAAAGTGCCAGATTTTCATGGGCTCTGCAGTTAGACATGGCAGTTAAACAGAGCAGAAGACAGATACAGTACAGACCTAAAAGTTTGGACACACCTTCTCATCTCTAGAACAACTGTTAAGAGGAGACTTTGTGCAGCAGGCCTTCATGGTACAATAGCTGCTAGGAAACCACTGCTAAGGACAGGCAACAAGCAGAAGAGACTTGTTTGGGCTAAAGAACACAAGGAATGGACATTAGACCAGTGGAAATCTGTGCTTTGGTCTGATGAGTCCAAATTTGAGATCTTTGGATCCAACCACCGTGTCTTTGTAGAAAAGGTCAACGGATGGACTCTACATGGCTGGTTCCCACCGTGAAGCATGGAGGAGGAGGTGTGATGGTGTGGGGGGGCTTTGCTGGTGACACTGTTGGGGATTTATTCAAAATTGAAGCCATACAGAACCAGCATGGCTACCACAGCATCTTGCAGCGGCGTGCTATTCCATCCGGTTTGCGTTTAGTTGGACCATCATTTATTTTTCAACAGGACAATGACCCCAAACACACCTCCAGGCTGTGTAAGGGCTATTTGACTAAGAAGGAGAGTGATGGGATGCTGCGCCAGATGACCTGGCCTCCACAGTCACCAGACCTGAACCCAATCGAGATAGTTTGGGGTGAGCTGGACTGCAGAGTGAAGGCAAAAGGGCCAACAAGTGCTAAGCATCTCTGGGAACTCCTTCAAGACTGTTGGAAAACCATTTCCGGTGACCACCTCTTGAAGCAAGAGAATGCCAAGAGTGTGCAAAGCAGTAATCAAAGCAAAAGGCGGCTACTTTGAAGAACCTAGAATATAAGACATATTTTCAGTTGTTTCACACTTTCTTGTTAAGTATTTCATTCCTCATGTGTTAATTCATAGTTTTGATGCCTTCAAAAGGTGAATCTACAATTTTTAGAGTCATGAAAACAAAGAAAACTCTTTTTGAATGAGAAGGTGTGTCCAAACTTTTGGTCTGTACTGTATGTCATGGAAGACAATCAAACAAACTCTTTCCTGGGTCATTTGTGCTGCACAATGTTTTCACCATCTGTATTTGTATCATTTAAGTGCCAACTGCCTCAATCCCTCATATCTACCATCGTTTCACACACTCGACCTAGATCAGTCCCTCTCTCCCCCCCTCTCCTATGTACGACTTTCATGCTCTTTTCCCATCCTTATACAACAAAAATCCATTCACGCCCACCATACCACACAAGAGACGGTCAAAAGAATCCTGTAAAGGGTTAATTAGCATAAAATTAGCTTATCGGAAAAAGGTTGGTGTCAAAAGGGGGAAATTCATGTCTAAGCTTTGTTGTTTTTGGGGATTTTTTTAGCTCACCTGTCCCATGTAATCCGTAAAGAAAAGCATGTTAGAGAGGAAAGCCGTCCATCCGATGAGATGACTCACACACAGGTAGCGATAATGTGACGGCATTGTTAAAAGAGCGTGAACGAGAGACTTCAAGGTCATTCGCTTCTGTACCTAAAAAATAAAATAAAATACATATAAAAAAAAAACAATATTTATAATGCAAAACTAAAATAGAACCAAACATGTTAGTAATATATTTGTGGTTATTCTTCCAAAATTTGTAAGCTGGGCATTTGGCGGCTCTTCCCCCTGTCTGCCCCTCAATATTTGCTAATTACACTTGTGTTTTAAATTAAGGGAATTTTTATTTTTTTCCCCCCAAATCTATTATTGGTGGCAAAGTAAGGTGACCTTTAAACACCTATTTAGTTAGGATTATCTAATAGATCAGGCTTGAGGATGTAAGGCTAGGTTCACACACTGCGTTTTTTTGACGCTGCGTTTTTGTGCGTTTTTTGCGACAAAAAACGCACAAAAACACACCCGCGTCAAAAAAACGTGCGCGTTTTGCCGCGATTTGGTGCGTTTCTTGCTGCGCTTTGCTGCGTTTTTGCTCACTGCGTCTTTATGCGTTTTTTATCAGTGAACAAAAAAAAAGGTCTGATGTCATTTCCTTCTTCAATATGTTCTTTATTCTCCACTAGTGTATGCAGGAGAGCAGACAGCTGCAGAACTACAAGGCTCAGCATACTCCATCCACTAGTGTATGCAGGAGAGCAGACAGCTGCATATCTACAAGGCTCAGCATACTCCATCCAATAGTGTATGCAGGAGAGCAGACAGCAGCTTCAGAACTACAACGCTCAGCATGCTCCATCCAGGACTGTATGCTGGAGGGAGAGTCAGGGGGAGCAGACCTACAAGGCTCAGCATCCTCCATCCAGGACTGTATGCTTGAGGGAGAGTCAGGGGGAGCAGACCTACAAGGCTCAGCATCCTCCATCCAATAGTGTATGCAGGAGAGCAGACAGCAGCTGTCGAACTACAAGGCTCAGCATCCTCCTTCCAGGACTGTATGCAGGATTTCTTTGCCCCCCCAAATAAAAAAAATGATGTGGGCTTCGCCATATTTTTGTATGCTAGCTGGGTACAGCAGGCAGGTACGGGCTGCCCCCAACCCCCAGCTTCTTATTTGTACCCGGCTGGGAACCATAAATATAGAGAAGCCCTTTTTTATTTTTTTTTTTTAATTATTTCGTGAATTTCATGAAATAATTAAAAAAAAAAAAAATGACGTGAGCTTCGCCTAATTTTTGTGTCCAGCCGGGTACAACTAGGCAGCTGGGGATTGGAATCCACAGTGCAGGGTGCCCATGCTTTCTGGGCACCCCCGCTGCGAATTGCAGTCTGCAGCCACCCCAGAAAATGGCGCTTTCATAGAAGCGCCATCTTCTAGCGCTGTATCCAACTCTTCCAGCTGCCCTGATGCCGGGTGGCTCACTGGGTAATAATGGGGTTAGGGCTAGCTTTATATTATCAGCTGGCCCTAAGCCCAAAATTCATGGTGTCACGCCAATATTAGACATGGCCACCATGAATTTCTAGTAAAGATAAAAAAACCACAACACACAGAAAAATATTTTTATTAGAAATAAAACAACACAATTAGTGACTCCATCTTTATTGCAATAAAGAACCCCCCTCCGCAGTAATTCTGCGTCAAGGGTCCCGCGCCGTCCAATCCTGATCCAATATCATCTGATCGGTTTGCTGGAAGGCAAAGCGATCAGATGATGTGTCAGGATCAAGTGCCTGAATCACATCACACATCAGCTGATTGTATAAAAGCCGTTTATACAATCAGCAGATGCATCGGTGCAAAAAAAACCAAAAAAACAATTCACTTATGTGCTGATTACCGCAGCTCCTAGAGAGAGTCTGATCCTGTCCGATCGCTTCAGGAGCTGCCGGTAATCAGGGATGAAGTCTCCTGACGCATCCGCTGATAACCGGCCAGGCGCTGGCGTCAGCCCGAGACTTACGATCAGCTGACGCGTCAGGTGACTGCATCAGGTGATCCATCGCCAGGTCCTGCATCCTGCAGGCATACGTACCCTGGGAGACTGCACACACCCGGAGCGGCGGTACCGGGAGGATCTAGGAGCGGGCATGGCACCGGGAGTCTGCAGACAGGTGAGTATGACTTTTTTTTTTTTCTACTGTTCACTTTTGTTTTCGCAGCCGCTTCCACCTCCCGCCCGTACATGGCGCCGCACAGCAGCAGACATGCACAGGACTGGAGGTGGAAGTGGCGGTGACGGTACCGGGAGGATTCACGCTTCTGTGTTTACTGACAGAAGGAATCCTCTTCCTGTACATGTCACTTTACTACCCATCTCCTGCGTTTATAGCTGCGTTTTTGGTCTTCGAAACGCACCAAAACGCAGCTATTTGCGTTTCTCATTGCGTTTTTCAACATCCCATTGCACTCAATGGATGAAAAGCGCAGTAAAAAAATGCGGGAATAATTAACATGCTGCGTTTTTGTGGCACCACAAAAACGCTGCTGAAAAAAAACGCAGTGTGCAGACAGCAAAAATGAAAACTCATAGACTTTGCAGGGGAAGCAAAGTCATGCAGTTTTCTGAGCAAAAACGCACCCGAAAACTGCGCAAAACCGCCGCGAAAAACGCACTGTGTGAACTTACCCTAAAGATGCAGTAAATATGTCGTCATTCTTGTATATATGTCCCCTTCCTGGGCCCCTCCTGGTGTATATAGCCCCCTCCTGGGCACATTCTGGTATATATGTCTCCTTCGTGGGCCCCTCCTGGTGTATATATAGCTCCCTCCTGGGCACATTTTGGTATATATGTCCCCTTCCTGGTGTATATATAGCCCCCTCCTGGGCACATTCTGGTATATATGTCCCCTTCCGGGGTCCCTCCTGGTGTATATATGTCCCCCTCCTGGGCACATTTTGGTATATATGTCCCCTTCCTGTGCCCCTTCTGGTACATATATAGCCCCCTACTGGGCACATTCTGGTATATATGTCCACTTCCTGGGACCCTCCTGGTGTGTGTATATAGCCACCTCCTAGGCACATTCTGGTATATATGTCCCCTTCCTGTGCCCCTCCTGGTACATATATAGCCCCCTACTGGGCACATTCTGGTATATATGTCCACTTCCTGGGCCCCTTCCTGGTGTATATATATCCCCCTCCAGGGCACATTCTGGTATATATGTCCCATACCTGGGCCCCTCCTGGTGTATATATAGCCCCCTCCTGGGCACATTCTGATATATATGTCTCCTTCCCAGGCCCCTCCTGGTGTATATTTAGTCCCCTCCTGGGCACATTCTGGTATATATGTCCCGTTCCTGGTGTATATATAGCCCCCTCCTGGGCACATTATGGAATATATGTCCATTTCCTGGGACCCTCCTGGTGTATATATATCCCCCTACTGGGCACATTCTGGTATATATGTCCCCTTCCTGGTGTATATATATCCCCCTCCTGGGCACATTCTGGTATACATGTCCCCTTCCTGGGCCGCTCCTGGTGTATATAGCCTCCTCCTGGGCACATTCTGGTATATATGTCCCCATCCTTGTTTCTGTCCCCTTCCTGGTATATATGTCCTCCTTCCATTAGATGTGACAAACCTTGGACACTGGATCACAGGTAACCACCATACCATACACGTTGTACCAGCGGTATTGGGGAACAGATGAACTGGCACCCCCAGATACTAGTATAACACTAATTGCTGCCAATGGACTCCCGTTGACCCAAGTGGGGTATAAACAAGTTGCTATGACAGTGGGGCAAGCTGAACTGCAACACCAGGGTATGATTGTGATCATGAATGAACCCAGTGATCATAACCCGAAGATAGTGCTAGGAACCAATGTGATGGAGCACTGTATGGGTGATGTGTTGGCCCTACTGCAGCAGCTGGCCGCCACGGCGGCGGGAAGCCGGCAGAGAGCTGTGCAGCGTGAGATCCGGGCTCTAATGTACCGCCAGCATGTAAGCTCAACAGGAGGGGAGATTGGTGGAGTGAGAGTAATGGATGTTGCTCCGTTGACCGTGCCCCCTAGGAGTGAGATGATGATTTGGTGTAGGGCAGCAGTAGGGCCTCAGGGGCGTGACTACCCGGCCATGATGGAGCCCATACCATCTGAGCACTGGCCCACTGTAATGGCCGCCCGAGGGGTGGTGGATGTAAAGAAAGGGAGAGTGCCTGTGAGGGTGTTGAACTGTGGGGAGGAAGAAGTTAGGCTTCCCCGGTATGCCACCATTGCCAAGCTGCTCACCCTGGATCCCCACACTATCCATGAAGCCAGTCCCTCAGTACTCCCACCTACCACCAGCACTTCCCCGCCCCAAGGGGAGGCAAAGGAGTGGCACCAACAGCTACATGTAGGCACTGATGATACCCCTACACATCACAGGGAAGGGGTATACAGGGTGGTGCAGGAGTATGAACAGGTTTTCAGTAAACATCCACTAGACTTTGGGCAGATCAAAGGGGTCCAACACCACATCCCCACCGGTGAACATCCCCCTATCAAAGAGAGGTATAGACCGATTCCCCCTGCACATTACCAGTGTGCCAAAGATATGCTGAGGAATATGAAGGAGGCAGGGGTTATTCGGGACAGCTGTAGTCCCTGGGCCGCTCCGTTGGTACTGGTCAAGAAGAAGGATGGTACCATGCGGATGTGTGTGGACTACCGGAAGATTAATCAAATAACCCATAAAGATGCCTACCCACTGCCTCGTATCGAAGAGTCTTTGGCTGCACTAAGAACTGCAAACTACTTCTCTACCCTTGACCTCACCAGTGGGTACTGGCAAGTGGCCATGGCCCCGGAAGACCGGGAGAAAACCGCCTTCACCACCCCGATGGGGCTCTGCGAATTCAATAGTATGCCGTTCGGGCTGTGTAATGCCCCAGGAACCTTCCAACGGCTGATGGAGTGCTGTCTGGGACACAAACTTCGAGACCGTCCTGTTGCACTTGGATGATGTGATTGTTTATTCCCAGACGTATGAAGCCCATCTGGAGCACCTGGCCGAGGTGTTCGCGTCCCTTGCCAAATACGGGATGAAATTGAAGCCCTCTAAGTGTCACCTGCTGAAACCCAGAGTGCAGTACCTGGGGCATGTGGTAAGTGCAGACGGTGTTGCCCCCGACCCTGAGAAGATCACTGCCATCCAGAGCTGGCCGAGGCCAACCACAGTGAGGGAAGTAAGGCAGTTTTTGGGCCTGGTGGGGTACTACCGGCGCTTTATCAAGGGGTACACGAAGATGGCTGCCCCCATGCAAGATCTCCTCGTGGGACAGACCAAAGGTGGTAGACCCATCGGAGCCCCACTGGTGTGGGAGGAAAAGCATGAGGAATCCTTTTGCCAGCTGAAGGCGGCCTTGACCGGAGAAGAGGTCCTGGCGTACCCTGATTATGGCCGTCCGTTCATCCTCTACACAGACGCCAGTAATGTGGGGTTGGGAGCAGTCCTGTCCCCGGTCCAGGATGGAAAGGAGAAGGTGATTGCCTACGCTAGTCGAAAACTCCGGCCGACTGAAAGGAACCCTGAGAACTACAGCTCCTTCAAGCTCGAGCTCCTGGCGTTGGTATGGGCTATCACGGAGCGGTTCCGCCACTACTTGGCTGCAGCAAAATTCACCGCTTTTACGGACAACAACCCGTTGACTCACCTGGACACGGCCAAGTTGGGCGCGTTGGAGCAGCGATGGGTGGCCCGGCTAGCCAACTATGATTTCACCATAAAGTACCGAGCTGGTCGTGTCAACATAAATGCTGATGCACTCTCCCGAATGCCCCATTTGTCAGAAGAAGGGTGCGAGGATGACGACCTCGAGGAGATCGAGTTGCCTGCATTCCACCAGCCGCTCACTGAGAAGGTACAAGTACACCAACAACGGGTGGATCTGGACCCATGGCCCAGTCAAGAGTGGCAAGAAGCTCAAAACCAGGCGCCGGCTGTCCGCCTCGTCAAGACCCTGTTGGAACAGGGTGCTGTGGGAATGGACCCTGCCGCTCCAGACGAAGCCCAGCGCTTGTGGAAGGAACGGAAACGGCTTTATCTACATTAAGGGAGGCTGTACCGTGAGCTGATCAACCCGAAGACCCATGAGAAAATCTGCCAGTTGGTTGTTCCTGAAGCTGATGTGGCTACTGTCTTGCGGGCATACCATGATGGTGCTGGGCACTTCGGGTGGAACAAGCTGGAGATGCTGTTGAGGGAGCGGTTCTACTGGAGTGGGATGCGGGAGTCGGTAGAGGCCTGGTGCCGGGAGTGCGGTCCTTGCACGCTGAGGAGGAAGGTCGAGACCAGCCAGAAAGCGCCCCTACACCCGATCATCACACATCAGCCACTGGAACTGGTCGCCCTAGACCATGTCAAGCTCACCCCCAGCCGAAGTGGGTACACCTACGCGTTGACCATCGTCGACCACTATTCAAGATTCATGGTGGTTGTCCCCGTCAAGGACCTAACTGGTCGAACTGCTGCTCGAGCGTTCCAGGCTTATTTCTGCCGACCACATGGGTATCCAGAAAAGGTGCTTACTGACCAAGGACCAGCTTTTGAAGCAGAGGTGTTCCACGAGTTCTGCCAGTTGTACGGCTGCAAGAAGATCCGGACCACCCCTTACCATGCCCAGACCAACGGCATGTGTGAGAAGATGAACCACTTGGTCCTGGGACTCCTCAAGACACTACCGCTGGAAGAACGGAACCTGTGGCCGGAAAAGCTACCCGACTTGGTCGACATGTACAACAATATCCCGTCCAGCTCGACGAAGTGCACCCCAGCATATCTGATGAGGGCTCGGCCTGGCCGCCTGCCGGTGGACCTGGAGATGGGGTTGGAGCCCCCAGAAGCACTCCCTTCGACAGTTGAGTGGGAAAGTCGGAGGAGAGCACAATACCGGCAAATTCAGGAGTACGTGGAGAAAAATCTAAGTCGAAGTCGAGAACAGCAAGAGCACCGATTCAACCAGAAAGCGTCTGCGGGTCCTTTCCAGCCAGGGGATGTGGTGTTAAAGCGGAAGAGGAAGACCCACAAGCTGGATGATCAATGGGAGCAAATCCCATACGTCATACAACGCACAGAATGGGAAGATGGAAAGGCCTACCAGATCAGTCGTGACCAAGGGGGCACTCTGGCCACGGTTTCCCGGGACCATCTGAAAAGGTGCCCACCGGCACTGAGGGCGGCGGCAGAAGTGCCAGTACCTCCACCAGCAGAGAAGGCAAAAGAGGTGATTCACACGGTCATGGGTGACTTCCCAGCAGACTGGCCTACACAGAACGGCGCGGTGATTCTTCCAGTGATACTGTTCCCACAACCTGTGGATGAAAAAGTGGTGGAAGCGGTCAACCGTGAGCCAGAACCAGTGCCAGTGCCCAGGGATGAACCTGTGCCCAGCTCCCCTATGCCTCCGCCTGCCCCACACGATAGCAGGAAGGAGGAACCAGTTGTTCTCTCTGCCCCATTGCATAGCCCCACCGACACCGGACCCCGGAGGTCCACCCGTCCCAACCTAGGTAGACCCCCACTTAGGTACAGGGAGACCGTCCTTTGAGTAAGGGGGTCAGGGAGTTTAAAGAGTTGTTTTGTTTGTTTGAAAGTTTGGAAAAATGATGAACAATGATAATAACCGTGTACCTAACCTGATTAACTACCGTGATTTGCAACCGGCAGGAGCCGACACCGTTGTCCCCGTGGGGACCGTTTAAAAAGTTGGCATGGGAACTATCCATGGACAAGCCCGTGAACTTGCAGGGCAACCACAAACGTTAAGTGGCTTGTAAATAATTGTTTACCGTTACCGTTTTCCGCAGTGCCGCCTCCGGAGAGGCAGGTTGAAGGGAGGGCCCGCAGCAGAGCCGGCTGGGGCCCAGCCACCAAAGGAACCGGTGGTTACCCTCTGGAGGGGAAGGACAGATCCCGCTCGGGTACCGTGTGCTGGACTGTGGGTCAAGGGGTGCTGCCTGGGTTTTAGGGGCAGCATCAGGGCCAGGTTACTTGGGTGGGAGAGAGCGGAAACCGTAACCGTAAACCCTTTGAAACGTTTAAGTAAAATGTGCCTCCCGTGGTGGGAAGAATTATTACAAATGTAAATATGTTACCGTTTACTTTTTATATATTTTTCAGAAAAATAAAACCAGTGTTGGACGGGCAGCCCGCGGACGGTCTGCATTTTGCTAAGGGGGAATGTAACGCCCTGGGCAAGCCAGGGGTCACAGGTCATTACACCACCACACCCTACACCCCAGTTAGGAACACCAAAGCTACCAAAATCCTTGTTGCCTTCCTCCAGAGGCTGATGTTCACACCAGGGGGTGGGCCAGGCGGTTGGCTCCGCCCACCGAGGAGTTCACAGCTCTGGAGGCGGGAAGAACCAGGAAGATTAGCTCAGGGAGAGCTTGAGTGAGGAGTAAACAAGTAGTAAAGTGAAGTGGTAAAGGAGGAGTAAGAGAAGCTGAAGCAAGGTGAAAGGTGACAGAAAGAAAGCCTGAAGTGAGTCCAGCTGTGTGCAGGACAGGGTCAGCAAGGTCAGCAGACGACGGTGACTGTCTGGAGAGGTGACTGTTCGGGAGTTCCTGAAAGGACCGCGGACGGGTGGTGACCCGGCGGTCTGGAGCAGCATGCAAAGGACAGTCAGCACCAGGGCAGGGGCCTCTCGGACCCCGGCAAGGCTAGGAGTCGCCAAATTTGCCGAATCCGTCAGTGAAGGGGACGTAGATCCCCCAACAACCAAGTCCCGATTGAAGGCAACAGCTCAACCATTACAGTAGAGACACCGCCACCGCCAGGGCACCAGTTTCTAGGGGCCAGCGTCTGCGGGCAAAGAGTAGAGCTCCTCCGGTCCAGCTTGAAGCCGGAAAGTGGGTTACCGGTGGGGACCCATCGCTACCAACACACGAACATTAGGTGCAGGACAAAGGGACATCACCGTTACCTACTGGGGACCGCAAGTGCAGCCGTCCGTGGGAACCGTCTTTCCAGCCGTGTGGTTTACCGTAAAACTGTGTCAACGTCTCAGGCTGAGTGAGTACCACAGTGCCGCAAGGCACAGCGCTGCCCCCGCGTCCCCGCTCCCACCAGGCCCTGCATCTAACCCCATCACCGGGCCCCGGGATCACCAACCCCTACCCACGGAGGGGCAACACAACAACTCGCTGCTATACATCATCACTCCCGGGATCCCCATACAAAGCAGCGGTGGTGAAATCACCACAACCGTGGGTGGCGTCACGAACAATATCCCAGCACCCAAATCCCCTTTCACTCACGGGTGAGGAGCGCCGCTCGAGAACCCCCGGGATCCGGCCCACAGCTCGAGCCACCACTGAGCAGCAGCAGCCGGACCCGAGCAGAGGGGTGAGCGCAGTGCTGACACCCTCCTCCCCGCCCGCGACAAAAGCATTCTGGCAATTTTACCTTGGATTCCAATGTGGTGTCCAGATGGGCCGAATACTCAGTATTGGCAGAACGTGCATGTTGCTAATGGAGCTCGATATCCGCTTCCACTTCCAGGGACAAGGCCTGTAGATGTGTGGCCAAGGTGTTAACAGGTTCCATAATAACACCACCGCACACTTTACATAGGTACGGGCATAATATTATAGCCAGCCAATTAAACACAGGTAAGGGGAGAAATAAAGCCTACAACAACTGCAGCCGCACTCATACCCTACTGACTTCTGTAGAAAATGCTTGCCACACAACTAAAAACCCCAACTCAGACCTGGCTCCTTGGGAGGCCAGTGAGTGGTTTCTTGTTCTTTCTGAGGAACCAGAGGATAGACCACTACACAGAAGTAAACAAGAGATACAGAAAGTGTGCAGAGGTTGATGGGGACCTAAGGTGAGGAAATTTAAGGCACATGCACAAAAGGGGTGGGGGAAGGAGAATAATAAATGAAAGCAGAAGAAACCTCCCACCAACCTGAGGACTGAGGAACTGTGTTGGAAAAGAAAATGAGCAAACACAGAGCAGTAACACAACTGGTCCTTGCCCAGCAGGCAAAATGCCTTATGTTATGAACTGGTAACTGAACAATCAAAAAAAATCCCATTAATCAGGAAAAAACGAAACCACAAGAGTAGTTAGGTGATTGCGGTCAGCATAGTTTCCATCTATTGGACAACACTAGAATTAGCAGTGGGATGATCCTAACACACCTAGACACCTTGTCGCTGCCGGAGAAACTTGCTACACCTCAAAGATAGAAATGAGGAATCCTAACTTGCCTCAGAGCAGTCCCCAAAGAAATAGCAAGACCCCAACATGTAAACGACGGTGATGTAAGAAAACACAATACACAGATAGAAAATATAGATTAGCAAAGGTGAGGCGCGACTTACTAGATACAACAGGACAGGATAGATAACTGATTGCGGCCAGCAAAAAAACCTGCAAAAAATACCAAACTCCAGATAGAAAAAATCCTAAGACCACACGGTCTCTTCCCCACTATATCAGGTTCTCTTGTGCCAGACACTATAAACAGAACTGCAGCTATAATGGGAAGAAACAAAATCACAGAACAAATAATATTCTAAAGTGCAAATAGTCCAAACATGAACAGGGAGCAAGCTTCCTTTCTTACTGGAGGAACCATGGCCATGGTGTCAGAAGATGGAATAGGATACTAGATTTGAACAACTGGCTACGACGGTGGTGCAGGCAGCAAGGATTTGGATTCTTGAACCATGGAGTGAATTACCTCTACGATGGACTTCTCGCAAGAGACGGGATACACCTCACAAAACCTGGGAAACACACGTTCGCCAGAAGGCTTGCCACACTCATCAGGAGGGCTTTAAACTAGAAGAAGAGGGGATGGGAGAAAAAACAGCAGACAAGAACATGCAACAGAAGGACAAACTAATCAAGGATACTAGATGCCGTAAAGAGGACCCAAGACAGGGTAATCAGAAGGAAGCTAAGAAAAGGGGAGCAAAACTTCTTTCCTGCATGCTGACCAATGCAAGAAGCCTGACCAATAAGATGGAGGAACTGGAGCTGGTAATGTATGAGGAGAAATACGACATAGTAGGAATAACTGAGACATGGTTAGATGATAGTTATGACTGGGCGGCTAACCTGCAAGGATATGAATTGTTTAGGAGGGATCGTAAAAAAAGGAAAGGGGGTGGAGTCTGTCTATATATAAAGTCCAGTTTAAAGCCCAGACTAAGAGAAGATATTCAAGAGGGAAATGAAGAGGTGGAGTCTCTATGGGTGGAGATACAAGGAGGGAAAACTAATAAAATCCTCATAGGGGTTTGTTATAAGCCACCAAATATAACAGAAACCACTGAAAATGTATTATTGAAACAAATAGACAAAGCAGCAAATCACAATGAGGTGATTATTATGGGGGACTTCAACTACCCCGATATAGACTGGGAAACTGAAACCTGCGTATCTCAGAAAGGAAACCGGTTTCTGTCAGTAACTAAGGATAATTATCTGTCCCAACTTGTGCCGGGCCCAACTAGAGGGGCAGCCCTTCTCGACTTAATTTTAAGCAACATGCCAGATAGAATAACAGACGTACGAGTGGATGGGCACCTCGGGAATAGTGACCACAATATAATACAATTCCACTTGTCCTTCAGTAAGGTGCCTTGGAGGGGGGTTACAAAAACGCTGAATTTCAGGAAAGCAAAGTTTCATCAGCTTAGAGAAGACCTTCGCCAAATTGATTGGGACAATGTCCTCAAAAATGGGAGCACAGAAAATAAGTGGGACATTTTTAAATCGGTATTAAACACCTACTGCGAGCGAGCCATATCATACAGAAATAAAAGGGCTAGGAACAGGAGAAAACCAATGTGGCTAAATAAGGATGTAAAAGGGGCAATGAATAATAAGAAAAAGGCATTTAAAAAGCTAAAACAAGAAGGCAGCGAGGAAGCATTAAAAATATATAGAGAAAAAAATAAAATGTGTAAAAAACAAATATATTTAGCAAAAGTAGAAACTGAGAGACTCATTGCTAAGGAAAGCAAAACAAATCCCAAACTATTCTTTAATTATATAAACAGAAAAAAGATTAAAATTGATGGTGTTGGCCCTTTAAAGAATAATGAGGGTAAAATCATAGAAAGCGATGTGGGAAAAGCAAATGTTTTAAATACTTTTTTCTCAACTGTGTTCACACAGGAAAAGCATATGCCAGGGGAAATGCAGAGTGATCATGTAAATGCCCCATTAAGTATGACCTGCCTAACCCAGGAAGAAGTGCAGAACCGACTTAGTAACATTAAAATTGACAAATCACCAGGCCCTGATGGCATTCACCCTCGGGTATTAAGGGAGTTAAGTAATGTGATAGACAGGCCTCTGTTCCTTATATTTAAAGACTCTATAGAAACTGGGTCTGTTCCACTGGATTGGCGGCTAGCAAATGTGGTACCAATATTCAAAAAAGGGTGCAAAAGGGAACCTGGAAACTATAGGCCGGTAAGCTTAACATCTGTTGTGGGTAAAATGTTTGAAGGGTTTTTAAGGGATACTATTATGGAATGTCTCAATGTTAATAACTGTTTAACTCCATATCAACATGGATTTATGAAGGATCGCTCCTGTCAAACTAACCTGATCAGCTTCTATGAGGATGTAAGCTCTCACATGGACCGAGGAGAATCATTGGATGTCATTTATCTCGACTTCGGTAAAGCATTTGACACTGTCCCACATAAAAGACTGCTAAGTAAAATGAGAAAGCTTGGGCTCGGGGAAAATGTGTGTAGATGGGTAGGTAGCTGGCTTAGTGGTAGAAAACAAAGAGTGGTTATTAATGGTGCATACTCAGATTGGGCCAGGGTTACTAGTGGGGTGCCACAGGGGTCTGTATTGGGCCCCCTACTATTTAATATATTTATTAATGATCTGGTGGATGGTTTACAGAGTAAAATATCAGTATTTGCAGATGATACAAAACTATGTAAGGTAGTTAACACAAAGGAGGACAGTTTGCAACTACAGATGGATTTGAGTAAATTGGAGAATTGGGCTGAAAAATGGCAAATGAGGTTTAACACAGATAAGTGTAAGGTTATGCACATGGGAAGGAGAAACAGATGCTACGATTACTTACTAAATGGGAAACTGCTGGGGAAATCAGACATGGAAAAAGACTTAGGCATCTTAGTGAATAAGAATCTAAATTGGAGTGCCCAGTGTCAGGCAGCAGCCACCAAAGCAAATAGGGTGATGGGATGCATTAGAAGAGGTCTGGGGGCACGAGATGAAAACATCATTCTCCCTCTGTACAAATCACTAGTCAGACCACACTTGGAGTATTGTGTGCAATTTTGGGCGCCGGTGCTGAAGAAAGACATTACTGAACTTGAAAGGGTTCAGAGGCGGGCTACTAAAATAATAAATGGAATGGGTGCATTACAATACACGGAAAGGTTATCAAAATTAGGTCTATTTACTCTAGAAAAGAGAAGACTTAGGGGAGACCTAATAAATATGTACAAATATATCAGAGGGCCATATAGAGATCTCTCCCATGATCTGTTTGTACCAAGGACTATGACAAGAACAAGGGGGCGTTCTTTTCGATTGGAGGAAAGAAAATTCCTACATCAGCATAGAAGAGGGTTCTTCACGGTAAGAGCAGTGAGGCTCTGGAACTCTCTTCCTGAGGAAGTGGTGATGGCCAACTCACTGAATGAATTTAAGAGAGGAATGGATGCATTTCTTGTTAGCAAAAGTATAGAAGGTTATAAATAGCATAATCTTACAGGTAGATAGAAGAGCGACCTAGATTATTAGAGGAATGGGGGGGCTGCAATACCAAGACAGGTTATTAAACTTGGGGTTAGTTAGTTAGGAAAAACAAAGGCTTAGGGGGATCTAATCACAATGTATAAATATATGAGGGGACAGTACAGAGACCTTTCCAGAGATCGCTTTACACCTAGGCCTGCGACTGGAACAGGGGGCATCCGCTAAGTCTTGAGGAAAGAATGTTTAATCATAATCACAGATGAGGATTCTTTACTGTACGAGCAGTGAGACTATGGAGCTCTCTGCCGTATGATGTTGTAATGAGGGATTCACTAGTAAAATTTAAGCAGAGCCTGAACGCATTTTTTGAAAAATATAATATTACCAGTTATGTATATTAGATTTTATGACAGGGTGTTGATCCAGGGAACTAGTCTGATTGCCGTATGTGGAGTCAGGAAGGAATTTTTTTCCCCATTGGAGCTTATTTGACACATTGGGGTTTTTTTGCCTTCCTCTGGATCAACATGTTAGGCTACAGGTTGAACTAGATAGACTTAGAGTCTCCCTTCAACCTTAAAAACTATGAAACTATGAAACTACCCTGCTCACTAAAGCAGAGAGACAGATCTTCACAAACAAAAAAACAAAAAAAAACAAAACACAGAAGAAAATGGAATAAGCAGAAACACCCTTTAGTGCAATCCCAGACATTAACCACAGAAAATAGCCAACTTATCTGGAGTAGATTCAGGCATAGATTAAATGGGAGAAACAGAAGGGAAAACTCCCAGCCATCTGCAGATGCAGCAGGAAACATTTATCACCGGCGGCCGCCATGTAGAAACTGCTCACCTATATAAACCAGGCTGGTCTGCAATAGGACTTCCTGGAATCCTAATTAATTCCATCACCTGTTTGAGTCACAGATTCAGACTCCGCTTCATTACCATTCCTGACCACCAGAAGGAGCTCCACACCAGCATCCACTCTAATGACATTCACAACAGCCTTAGTTGCACGACTGGAGCTCCTTAGCTGAAATCCAAGTAAAGAACGCTGGTGCAAGAGGAGCATAAATAGCCCCACCCAAGCTGTGATAGGACAGAGACAAGTTGGGAACGTGAAAAACACCTGACTACTAGCAAAGCAAGGGAAGTAAAACAAAGATAAAAGAACCATCAGAAGTTGGACAGAGACCGACCACACTGTGGCTGACGAGGGAAGGAAACAGACCACACAGCTAGAGATCACCAGATTGAGCCTCAAAACTGAGGTATAACAAGGGCTTGTCTATTCCAGAGATCCCCTTTAAGGGAAAATTTCACCATATAACTCTTTACAGCAGGTGTTTACTTGCTATCTGCATCAATTGAAGGGTCAGTGACCTGTCCTTACAGACCCCGGTATTGTGCGATGTTATTTGTTAAGTGCTTTTTTTTCTTGCGATCCCTCTGAGCAGATTGTGTCAAGAACACGGAGCGAGACGAGCACAAAGGCTGCTAATAAAGAACACGTCTGGCTTTTTACACTTTGGGGACGTTTTCGCAGCCTCGGGGTGCTTTTTTCATTTCACACTCCTGTACTCTTGGACACCGAGGGATTTACACTCCTGCATCTGAAAAAATGAGCTCCGCCGCGTCTCACACCGCAGGCGTTAAAGAAAAGTAAAAAACCCTAAAAAGTACCTGACCCTGTGATAACTTGTCATTAGCGAGCTTGTTGTGCTCATCCCCCCCCCCATTCTCGTTCTTCTCCCCTGTGCGTTAGATGCAATGGATCATTATTCCCCAAGTGCTGAGTTTTGCCAACTGGAGATCATCAATTGAGTTTTCAATTACAAGAGTAGCAAATTTGAGCAAGTCAGATGTAGCAGAGGTGAGTTTGTCATCTCTCAAAATGTGTTAAAAAACCCCATATTTTTTCTTTTTTACTTTCTATTGCATTTTTGGGTTCAGGTTAGGCGACTGAAAAAATATCAATACACTATAATAAGTCTTTATCGCAGTATATTGCTAAAATCATGGTCTCCTTTGAAGTTGTCACGAGTGTGTCACGCTTGACAGACAGTCCTGTAGTTTCCGGCTGTAGAAGGTCGCAGCTTTTGGCTACACAAGCTGCTCTTTGACTTTCCCTTTTTCCCTGCTTGGGGTTTATCCCTTTCTCTTTAGGACCCTACGGATTTCCTTGCTTTTCAGCATTAATCATCGACACTTCCCTTGTGTCTTGAAATACTCTAATTTCCTCTTTCTTTCTGTTTGCTGGTGATAGACTTAGAAACCTACACAGGCCTTGGATGTAAGCAGTCGGCTTTATCTGTGCCGCCCCTGCAGCGGTCGAACTGCTCAGATCCGGGGTCTGCTGTGGCTCGAGGGTCTCCGGACTAGGGAGCTTGCGGCCACTTCAAATGAAAAGGGAGTATTTACAGGGGATAAGAGTTTGTGACGCCACCCGTGATTCGTGGTAAGGAGAGTACTGCCTCTGTCGATGGGAGTACCTGGTGGGGATGGAGTGAGGCAGCCAGATGACGTTCCCTCCATGGGTAGGGGAGGCCCCGGGACTCTGGATGATGGAGGTGTAGGGGTGCGTAGTGCAGGTTGGAAGCAGGGGAGGACAGCGTACTCACTCAGGTATTGTTAGTAATGGTGCAACCGCAAAGCAGACTGACACACAGGTAAACCAAGTCTCCGAGTGCCGCTGCCTCTCGGGGGGGGATGGGGGGGGAGGTCGTCCGGGAATCCGCTCCCTTTGATGCTGCCAGTGGTCTTGACCTGCCGCCTTGCACTAATGTTTAGGTGTTTTCGCGTGACCCCTCGGTTTGAAGCTTTCAGGGTCCCGCTCCCCACTATTAAGTAGGGAATCTGTGCTCTCGATGGCTCACACTTGGGATTTCAGTGGGCTGCATGGGTTGGAAAGCCCTATCTACCTCGTTGTGTTGGTGCCTTCAATCTCTGAGCTCTTGGGGACACTTTATAGAGATACTATCCTCCACAGGTTAATTATCAGGTTGCGTGAAGCTACTCCCTGATCTATGGTCCAGGACCCCACTGTGCTCGGTACCGGTTCGGTTACTAGTTACTTTGGTGCCAACCGTTCTCCAAAACTAACTCAGGCTCCTTTCTCCAAAAACCCCATTACAGCTGTTCAACCTCCCTTAGAGGATATCAGCCCTCACCTCTGTGCTCTGGATACATTTAGAGCTCCACCTCCTGTGATGATCTGGATGCATTATCGACATTGAATTGTACCTTCAAACACTGCCTATTACTTTGCAAATATTTTTCAAAAAAATGATGGCGCGCATTGTCACTCCCTCTTGTTGAATCTGGCACAAAAAAGGTGCAAACTCTTTCGCTTAGCAAATTTCCCCCACTGAAGTCTCAGTAAATGGCTTTAGCTTCTGCCTGATAAAACTGTATATTTCCAAGGCCGTTCGTGGACCTATTTATGGTGACTCTTAGCTTCCAAAATTCATTGAGATAGAGGATTTGAGACAATGTCTCAGAAAACCACGATCCCTTGATAAAAAGACATCAATGATGGATCGCTTTAGCTCGGTTGACTACTCCAGATGGAGTAGATGAGCACAGGAAGAGGAAGTCACTCTCAAATGGCTGCTGATTGGCTGCTTGATGCAGTCCCCATTGGAGAGAGTCTATGGCATGAGCCAGGTCATGTGGCTACTATGTGGCCAGCCCAAGTTATAATGAGTGGCAAAGACTGCTGCAGTGATTCCCTCTCCAAGAGTCCAACTATAAAGTAAATCATGTGTATGGAACTACTCCAGAGCGATGGAGTGTATACAGGTACCAAGTCCTCCTCTCCAACCCTACATTTAGTAGTATGGAGATTTTAACCAGCAATCGTATGAAGCCCCTTTTTAATGTTTGTGAAAGGACCCTACACGTAGATCTCTAATTGTCATCATTAGGTCTTGGCACATATTGACTACAGGGAGCATGCCTGTGATGCTAGACACTACGAGCAGTATGGATAGAAGGATAATCAGACAAGCATGGATCATAAGCCAGGAGCTGACATATAAGGTTCAGGGAGCAAACAGAGATGTGGTCAGGAAGAGGTCCGAGGTCAGAAGCCAGGAGATAATGTATAAGGTTCAGGGAGCAAACAGAGATGTGGTCAGGAAGAGGTCCGAGGTCAGAAGCCAAGATCAGAACATTTACACCAGACAGGAGCCAAGAGCATACTGAGCAAACAGGAAGTACGACTGGCAATGATCAGATATAGCACCAGGAATGAGGCGCGTCTGTGAAGGCACCTCCCAAAACTAGCATGCACCCTAGTGCTGAAAGACAACCTGTCAGCAAGTGCACAAATCACATAGCAAAGCAGCGGAACTGTGACAGTGCCTTTATAATTCCATAATTGAGAATCTTGAATGCCGTTATTGTGGCTTAAAAAAACGCAGGTACCCGGCCACCCCTGATATATAGCACACATGCCAAAAATTCAGATTTGCAGCTACAGCAGTTGCTAAAAGGATTAGAATTAGGAGTTTTTTCCTTAAAGGGTTATTCCTAAAATAGTAATATATTCCCCGTCTATAGGATACGGGATAACTTACTCATTATGAAAGGTCTAACTAATGGGAATTCCAGTGATCTCAAAATGTGAGTTGTAATTTGAGTTCTACAAAGCCCTATCTTGAAAAAAGTTGATGATTGACCAACACTCTAGTCTTAATCTTGAAGGTTGACAGAGATATCAAAACTTTGTGTGAACCTTTACCTGCTCTAACAGACCATAGGGCACGTGCAGTACCTCAATTATACTTCAGTCCCACGTGAACACAACTTGGGTGGTAAAACATTCTGGCCTCCGCAAAATGGACCTGTGACCATAACCAGTTTGTTTACCTGCCTTTACCATACATATCTCAGATGGTTTCATAGATATTAAACCCAATGGGTCATCCTCGTGCTCCAGTCTCAAATTCATTCTCACCAACTATGCCAAATGCAAGCAAGTCATAAATTGTGTTTGGCTTTTTGACCCCAAACTCATCTCTTAATAAAAGGATGGCCCAGCAATGAACAAAGATATGTAAAACAAGTGTGATGAACTACCACTAGGTGTCACCAGAAGCACTTAGTGATAGCGAAGTCCAACAAACCGGAGGTCAGGAGCTAGGAGGTAACGTATGGAAAACAGGGATGAAGCAAAGCTGAGGTCAGAGCAGAAGCTGGAGGTCAGAAGCCAGGCAGTCATGTAAGGTAAACAGGGGGGAAGTAGAGCTGAGGTCAGAGTGCAAGCAGTAAGTCAGAAGCCAAGAAGTCACGTAAAGTACAACTGGGAAAAGCGGAGCTAAGGTCGGGGTATAAGCCGGAGGTCAGGAGCCGGTGAACAAAGTCAGAGTCAGGGACACGAGAGGAGTGAGAAAAAAAAAACAGGTCTGAGGTAGGAGGACAAGATCTAGACATAAATGGGAGCCAGAGCACTTACTGCAGGAAGCAACTATGACTGGCGGCATTACGGGTGAGGTTGCTCCCTATTGAAGCAGAGCACTCACCCGGAACGAGGCGCCTGGAAAGAGGCCCCTTCCAATACCAGCACAGGAACCGAGGACAGGAACCATCTGTCCATGGCGCAAAATTCAAAACAGAACACTGGTTCTGCAGGAGAGCAGGGCACCACAGATCAGAACCATAACAACAAGTTTACTCAAAAAAACGCAGTCAAGTGTAACAAAAGGAACACGATGTATGGTCACCCAACAGCGTTAGCATGGATTTTAATGGTTTCTTATCTAATTTGAGGCAGGATGCTTAGTGGTTACATACTGACAGTCTCTTAGCTTGGCAGTTACACTACTAAAAGGCACAAAACTTGGAGGTTGTAACAAAAGCAGAAATTGTCTAACTGAACAGCATGTGGTCTTCTTCAAGCTAAATAAATATGACCCAGGGGTTATTTTGGTATTACTAAGACACGTTATGGTATATGATGCTTGGAGAAGTTCACAGTTTGAAGTCATGGAAGGGTCATGATTCAGACAACAGTAGAACACATGGTCACAAGCCACAGCTTCATTCATTGTCTAAAGCTACGGCAACACTCAACGTCACTGACCTCAGATCCACTCTCTTATGGGCCACAGTCAGATGCAGTTCACTCTGAGGCATCTCACTTAGTAGTACAGTATCTCAGGATTAATATTTAAGTTCAGGCTGTTGTTCAAGTTATCTGAAGTTTATACCAGATAGTCATCATGGAGCCTCTCACTATTTTAGAGACACTTTTCACTGTCTGCTTGCCCCAATTTTGCAGCAGTGCCGAACAAATGTTTCGACTTGTAAGAGCACTAACAATGAACCCCCTTTGGCTGAGGGCATCCAGTCAACCACTTTAGCCAACTACCAAACACTGTTCCTGATCACAAGACACGGTAGCTCCCTTATCTTATACTATGGACATTTCTAGGTCAGAACTTGTGTAGTGTCATGTCCTGAGTGTCCTTTACTGGTGGTGACTTCTACCGGGTCCAAAGAGATTGGGGACAAGTCCACACAAACATCTTGCTGTCACAGGTGTGTCACAGGTGACAGACAGTCCTGTGGTGTCCGGCTATAGAATGTTGCAGCGTTTGGCTATGCAATCTGCTACCTGACCTTCAATAATTCCTGCTTCATGTATATGGCATCTTATGAATCTCCTTTGCTTGGGGTTCATCCCTTTTTTGGTGCTCCTGAGGCTCCAGTCGCCACAGACAATTGCACCTTATTTAAGGTGTGAAATTAGCCTCGGGTAAGGAGGGGGTTAATCACCGGTGTTCCACATTCACACTTTACATAAAGCTTAGGAGCCTTTCCACAGGGTGGGATGGCTCAAGGTAGGCAGGGGGCTGGCCATCACGAGGCATGGGACTTCCCCGGTCACTGAAGCCAGACAGCTGGGGGGCGGGTTCCACTTGGGGTAGAAGTAGGAGTACACTCACAATCTTCAGTCAGTCTACCCGTGACACCAGTTCTGGGACACGACACCACCATCATTTTCTTCTCTTCTCTACACGGGGCCTGCGGCTTGGAGAGGAGCACTCATTCCAGGTTCCTCATGGCTGGAAGGGCAACTCTGACACATGACTTTCTTCTTTCAAACACCGGTGACTGCTTCTAACTTATCCGAGGTCGACAGGGCACATCACAGTGAGTGAGACCGCTACTACCCATGCAAGCGGCACAAAGACTGAGTAAAGACACCTGGAACTGCAGCATCTGACTCAGACTCTTATTACCGGCGCCACCACCCTCACGCTAAAGGTCATTGCCATCACTACTCCCCTCATCCTCCTCCCTGGGGCCTGCTCCACTTGTGGGGAGCGACACCATCTCTGCTGCTATTACCATCTGCCCCAGAGGACAGTGACAGCAGTGGCGGCTACTCCCTGGCCGCTTTCCACAGGTGGCGTCACGACAATCTTCCTTTTACAACCCCCATCATCCTCTCTCCTTATTGGTGTACACCTCGGGGCACGAAGCCGGGCAGGTCACCGCGACATCCCAGATCACCACATTGGCCGGGTCATAAGTAGCTCACGTACGAGACCCTGTGCCTGAATCCCCCTGCCCTGTGGGTGCTACACTTTCTCTTTAGGACCCTACAAAGTTCCTCACCTTTTTAGCTGTTTCACCAGCACTGCCGTTTGTGTCCTTAAATTCCCTCCTTACCTTCTGGTCTGTGCTGGTGATAGCTACAACTACCTACAGATCCTGAGCTCAAGCAGTCGGCTTGCAATCATCTTGAGTAACTCCATTGCATTTTGCAGTCCTTCTCCCTGTATCTTCTTGGAGATGAGTTGCTTGCTATTTTGCCTTGTTTGTTATGCCTGTGTCCTTTAGCTATTAGGGGGGTTGCCGAAGAACTCATTCCATCAACTCCCTACCGAGGGCTGAGATCAGGGTCAGCCTCGGGCCAGGTATCCTGCTCGCCGTATGGGTGCGGAACCTATCTAGGGTGGTGATGGAAGTCAGGGCCCAGCGGTAGCCTTGGTCAGGGGGTTACCATCTCCCCAGACAGAGAGTCTCCCTTCCTTTCTCTTTCGCCAGTCGCTGGGTACTTCCCGGTACCTAGCGTGACACTTGCATAGCCAAAACACACAATCTCCTGCATTGTCATGGATCAGAGTACACAAAGGGTAACAGTGTTTAAGATGTCAAAGAGTCACATAGAACAAATCATGGCCAGGCGTTCCGAATTCTAAATACGTGTCAATTTGTAGAAAACTGCACATTTCTTAATTAGATAATAGGCTTCTCAGACCTTTCCGAAGTTCTGGAATTAGGAGAGACACTTTATCTAAGGCAGACATGCTCAAATTAAGTTATGTTAAAATGACTGTCGGACGGGATGAAGGTTTTTTTACAGGTCATGAATATTTTTGAGAATAGCTGCTCTAGTTTACTCCTGCTTTGGTTGTATGCATGTGGTGTTTTCATTGGGAAAATAAAAGGGCAAATAGGCCACCTGTCATTTGATGGAAAACACAAGGGGGCCTCCATCGGAGCAGTAAAAATCAGTATACCCTTGCTGCTTTGCTCTATAGAGTCAATAATAATTAATCACAATATCACTGAAAAATTACCTAATAGTAATAATAATAATAATAAGAAGCCAATAAAAAAAATATTGAATAAGGACATAAGAAGCAAGTTATGTAGTCTTCTTAATAAAGACAGGAGGGGAAAATATTAAAGAAATATTTTCAATGACTTGATCCTATGGGTCCCTGATATAAGATTCAACTTTACTGGGGAGGTTGGATAATAGCGGCCCCACTCAATGAAAAGTGTGCTCCAAGAAGTCCCTAGGATAGCCATATTGATAGTATAGATCAATATAAATAGAAGACATCATATAAGAACACATAGTAACAACCACAAAAGTAAAAGCATTATCAGAGTATGTAGTAACAAGTGAGGGGCCCCTAGACTGGCCCTCAGACTTGAGACCTTGCACTGTCCCTTATCTCGGAGGTAGGCTTGATGGTAGCCAGGTCCGAGCCCCCAGTGTGGCCCAAACTGCTGACCAAGCCCTGATCTTACTCACCCTCTCCCCCACCCTTGGGGAGGGCCAGAAAACACAATAACAAAACCCCACAAGGGACACAAACAAGGGAGAATGGAAACAAGTAGACAGAGACAAGAGTAGCGCTGAGAGAACAGATTCATGTGACCCTAGTCAGGTGTCCACTTTTAGGCCTCCTACCTACTAACATCCCTGGTGTCTTCTACGATTAGAAGACACGGCACAACATGATGGGTGCGTCAGCCCATCAGAGAAGGCACAGGGCATGCAAATAGATAGCCTGCTTGGACTACTGATGTGGCCACTGGCCCAGGTTCTGTGAATTTATTCGCTCAGCTTTAGTCACCAAGAGTTCAATAACTGGTGGCCTCTTCCTCAAGAATCCATCTGCTCCATCTACTCCTCATTCAGCACTCACCGCACATGGGCTCTAATCAAATCATGTGAAAATGGATGATAAATATAGTGATAGATTTCCATGACACATCGCGGGCAAGACCCTCTGTGGGCCGAGGCAACGACCTTTTTTACTTTTTGTGTCTTATTCTTTTCTACCGCATAAGAGTCTGTTATTATAGTGAATGGAGCAGACAATGTCGGTAACTGCACCTCTTATCTACAAGGCGTAGACCCCACAGTACTTATCAGCCTGAGCCCCCCTGCAGCTAATTACATGACACGCAGCACACTCTACAGCCTTTGTGGATGTTGATTGTTGAGTTTATTCCCATTGATTTTAATAGACGACATTATCACAGAAGGCCTCTTCATGAAGGAGCTTGGTGCTCTCAGCACGCTCAGTCTCATGGCTCCAGAGATCCCTGTACACCCGAGATATGGATTTTGCAGCTCCCACCCGGTAGACAGACTTTAGTTTACCCTTTCTCATTATATAAGAATACCCTGCTATCCATCATCTACATAGTAAGCCAAAGGGAAAAATGCACACTATGCAGGATTTTCTGTGTGTGTGTGTGTGTGTTGTATATTTTTGGAGCAGGGTACCTACAATTGACATATGGCAATGGTACAGAATACAGAAGCAAAGTGTCACACGGAGGTTTTTACAAACATTGCCAACTATATGGCGGTGTCGGGATCTGTTAAGGCTACAGATTCTGATGCTCTGCCTGTATACTTCTCTAATGTTTGTGATCCGTGCAGGGTGACTCGGGCATCGACCAACAGATTTGTAGTTCATAGAATGGTAGAGTTGGAAGGGACCTCAAGGACCATCAGGTCCAACCCCCTGCAAGTAGAGGCTTTCCTAAATCATCCCATCTATATGTTTATCCACTTTCTGCTTGAAGATTTCCATTGATTGAGAGCTCACCACCTCCCTTGACCACCTGTCCGACTCTCTCACTGCCCTCACTACCTCCTGCGGTAGCCTGTTCTACTCTCTGACTGCCCTCACTACTTCTTGTAGTCGCCTGTTTCCCTCTCTGATTGCCCTCATGTCCTCCCATGGTCACCGGTTCCTCTCTCTCACTGTCCTAACTACCTCCCGTGGTCGCCTGTTCCACTCCCTGTCTGCCCTCACTGTCAGAAAGTTTTTCCTAATGTCTAATCTGAAACTCCTCCCTTTAAGTTTCATCCCATTGCTTCTTGTACTTCCTTGTGCTAATGAGAATAGGGTAGTTCCTCCGCACTGTGACTTCTTTTCAGATATTTGTAGACTGCTATTAAGTCTCCTCTCAGCCTTCTATTTTGCAAAATAAACATTCCTAGTTCTTTTAGCCGGTCTTTATAGCACATGGTTTACAAACCTTCTTTATCGGTATAGGGACTCGCAAGACATGAGGACCCTTGCAAGCTGTGTATTTTGGCCAAAATATTAACAAATATATCATATATTTGTAAGGGGTGGGCAGACCCCTTACAAAGAAGCCCAGTACCCCCCCCGGAATGTTGATGTCCTTTAATAAAAATGTTTTTATTGTTAATGCATTGTTGTAGTGGATTCCCCTAGTGGCCGGGTGGGACGGCTGTCACCACAGAAACAGGGCAGAGGAAAGGAGGAGCCGGCAGCAGAAAGGGGAGGGAGGTGAAGTGTTGGTTAGAAAAAGTGCAGAGTCACAGTCAGTTGGATCCGGGACATGAGAGGGTGAAGATCAAGGGGCAGAGTGTGAGGGCTGTTAAGCGGGGACGCCGGAGAGAACGGGAGTGGACGCAACCTCGGAGAGTGAAGCAGCCGGTGTGGGTCCGGTGTGTGTGTAACCGACAGTGGGAGCCCGGTGAAGCGGAGTAATCAGGGCACATCCCCACGTGAGGGAACGTCAGGGCAGGTTGTCCCCCAGCCTCAGGAAGTGTTTTTTTCTCTATGCAACAGCCGGATTGTGTCTTCGTGTGTAAATAAAGATGTCTTATGGTTTCATCACATCCTGCCTGAAGACTGTTTGTACAACGGCCGACGACACCAACACACTCTGCCCCACCAAGTCAGCCCCCGACCTTGAAGTAGTGATAGAGCCAGGGGAGAGCCTTGAATCTACCGAGGCCACGACTACAAGCCCAGAGGCGCCCTTGGCTCATCATTACATATTTATATATATTTTTCTGCACGTAGTATTTTTTTTACAGGATGCAACTGACTCGCCCACCCCAGGGCTGTGGGACACCCGGTGCCAGGCCGGACTAGTCCGGTGGTAGTCAGTGGTGGCTGGGCCCGGCTCCGTGGCCCTGGTGGGTGTCAGTTGAATATGTGGCTTAAGTTAAAGTTTGTGTTCGTGACGCCACCTGTGGTATGCGGCTAATAAGCCGCCGCTGCTGTGTGAGGCCTCCGGGATGATGTTATGGCAGCAATGGTAGTGCTGCTCCCCACAGGTGGAGCAATGCCCGGGGCACAGTTGGTGCTTGTAAATGTCTATGCAGATGAAATAACTGAGGCAACTTCAGAGGTGCAGTTCAAGTTCTTTACTCACAGTTCTTGTCAGGGCAGGCAGGACCCTTGGACTGCTGAGACCACTGTCAGGGACCTCCGTCTTCTGGGTGATTCAGAGTGTGAAATCCGGTACCCTTCTCTTAGTGTCTCTTTCTCTGCTGTCTTCACTAGCCTTGCCTGAGTTTGGATGGCCCTGGCTTGGCCTCCATTACAGCCTCCAGGCTGGGGGGTCACCTGTCGGCTGATTACCCCTTTTTTGAAGGGCTGCTCTGGGTTCTGGCCCTGGGAGCTTACAACATCCCTGGGCCTCGGTTTTTACTGTTTGGAGATTGTCTTTTCACTCCTCCAGTCTCTAGGGACCGTCCCCTGTCGCAGCTAATCACTCCACCGATGTCACTGTGGACCAGGCCACCGCAGCCTGCAGCTACTCGTAGCGCCTCTGGGCCCTTGGCTTCGGTACCCAACAAGGACTGCTCGTGGTACCTACAGGACTACCCGCGGCCCTGCGACCCCTTCTGTCTTCTTTCCTTTCCTTTCCTTCTTTCTTTCCTTCTCCTTGCCTGCCTCCAGCAGGCCCCCTCCTCCCTCCTTTCTCTCGTTCTTCTCCTCCAACTACATGCTGCTTCTCTCACTCCCTGAGGTAAACTGAAACTAACTTGACCTTCCTTTCTCTATCTGCTCTCTGGTGGCTCCTCCCACCTCCCCAGTTGCTAAGCTACCACCCTATGGGAGCAGGGATGGGTCTTACAGCCCCTCTCAGCATGCAGCATGGGAGGGTTGCCTGCCACTTTCCCTGGTCCCAGTATGTACCTAACAATGGGTGTAGTGTGGATTTACCAGGGGACCGGAGTTCACTCTCTTCCTCTCCCAGAATGGGGCATCACACCGCTGATGGGGTGCAATGACCTGTGGCAACGGAAGCCTCAGGGGCGCCACACAACCAGGCTCATTAATGTAGGCCTTGTAAACTGGGGTCTTGGTTGTGTGGGGTGCACTTATATTGTGCTGGGCAGCCCGACTAATCTAATAGTATGGGTGTCACTAATAGGCAGTAAGCCAGACACTGTGCATCTACATGTGTGAACGGCGACTTATACAAGCAGTTTCGTGTGTAATTTTAATTTCCTAGACAGGAAAAAGAGACCCTGGGTCTAGGGAAGAGGGAGATGGTGACCCCTGACCGTACCTTATGCTGGCCCCTGGCTCCCCTGACCACCCTAGAAAGGTTCCGCACCTATGCGCCGAGCAGGATAACTATCCCTGAACTGGGCCATAGATAAGGAACCGATGGGATGAGCACTTAGTCAACCCCACTAAGCTCTAAAGAAGACACAGGGATCACAAACAGGGGGAGTGAACGAATAACTTATCTCCAAAAAGTCTCAGGGAGAAGTACAGCAACAAACAATGTTTCTTCAGATGAATACAAGCCGACTGCTTGCATCCAAGGCCTGTATAGGAATAAAACTATCACCAGCAATCACCAAGGGGAAATGTGGGTATTTAAAGGACAGAAAGGTAAGTGATGATGATTAGCCGCTGAAAAATGAGGATATCTGCAGGGTCCTAAAAGGAAAGGGATAAACCCCAAGCAGAGAAAATACAAAGGATAATATTTACACCACAGCAGGCAGAATAGGAGCAGTTTGTGTAGCCAAATGCTGTGACCTTCTACAACCGGACACCGTAGCACTGTGTCAACCATGACAGTGACCGTATCACCCATAGCTTTTAGTCAGCGCATGTAACGGTTACTGTGACAGTAGAATTGTGGCTTTTCGATTCTTTACTGTCATTCACCCTTTTATGAGCACCATAGTCAGCCTACGCCCTGCATGCTTGGCTGATAACAGAGAGCAATAGATAACACTTAAAGCATCACAATGTATCAATCGTACCTTTGGGTCGTCTTCCTCCTCGCCTTCTGCAAAAGACAGAGATCTCACTTTGGGCTCCTTCTTCTCGAGGTTATTATTCTGGGAGGCGTCCATGGATCCGTACGCATTAAACGCTTCGTATTTTAGGAGGAGTTTGGTCTCGGACGTCTCTTCATTCAGTGGAGTCTCCGGGATGCTGCACAAATGTACGACGAGGAACAGGAGGAAGACTGAAGTGGAGAAGAAAAACATGACCTGAAATTCTGAACCCATCAATCTTCCGAGAAACGTGGACCCCCAATCTATTGCTCCGGTTAGATATCCCAACGCTCCTCCTAGCCCTGCAGGAAAAAAAATATACAGATATCAGTTAACCATAGAGCAACAACATAATCCAGAGAGAATATGATCACATTGGTTCTTCTCCATAAAAATCAAAAATCATCTGATCGCTGTAGATCAGTTATGGGTGACAGACAGTCAAGTGGTTTCTGGCCATAGAAGGTCACAGCGTTTGGCTGTGCAGAATGCTCCCTAACCCTCCATTGTTCCTGCTGTCAGTATTCATTGTATAGGTAGCTTTCCTGCTGGATTCATCTCTCCCCCTTTTGGACCCAGCAGGAGCTCGACTTCCACCCAGCTGCTGTTCATCATGTAACAGGATAGTATAGATGGAACTGGGGTTTCCAGACTGGCCCTAAGTCTGAGGACCCTGCGCTGTCCCTTATCCCGATGGTAGACTTAGAGGTAGTCAGGTTTGAGCCACAAGTGTAGCCCTGTCTCCTGTCCAGTGCCCTAACAACTAAGTCCCCACCACCTAGGGCAGTCATGGCGAACCTTTCACAGGCCGAGTGCCCAAACTGTAGCCCTAAACCCATTTTTTTCCGAAGTGCCAACCAATCCTATTATGTAAATAATTGATTGTAACCTTACCTTTGCAGTCTTCTCTTCAGCAGGTGGCATCACGCTCATGCATGCTTACCATACATTCAAGCTGAGCCACTGCCACTGCCCTTTCCAGACACAGCAGTTGGATTGATCTTTCTGGAAAAAATTGCAGCATATTAGACAGAGATTTTAGCCTGGAATGCAATCAGATTTCACCCTGTAATCCACATCTACATTTCAAAGTCTGAACATCTTGAAATCCCATAAAGATATACGTGTTGCTCCCCTCCCCCTTCATTGTGTAGTTCTGTCCCCCTTCCTGGCAACTTCCTGGTAAACATATCCCCCATCCTTACTTATATTTCCTACATTCTGGTATATTTGTCCCCATCACGGCCCCATCCTGGTAAATGTACCCCATCTCAGCATATTCCCCATCCTGGTAAATGTACCCCATTCCAGGTAAATAACCTCCATTCTGGTAAATGTACCCCATCTCAGCATATTCCCCATCCTGGTAAATGTACCCCATTCCAGGTAAATAACCTCCATTCTGGTAAATGTACCCCATCATTGTAAATATATCCCATCCTGGCATGTTCCCAATGCTGTTAAATGACCCCATCCTGGTAAATGTACCCCATTCAGGCATGTTCCCTTATCCTGGTAAATGTCCCCTTTCCTGGTAAACGTACCCAATCCTGGTAAATGTACCACATCCTGATAAATGTCACCCTTCCTGTTAAATGTTGCCCATCCTGGCATTTTTCCTCATCCTGGCATGTTCCTGTACCCCCATCCTGGCATGTTTCCCCCATCCTTTCATGTTTCCCCCCATCCTGGTAAATGTATCCCCCCATCCTGGTAAATGTATCCCCCATCCTGGTAAATGTATCCCCCATCCTGGCATGTTACCCTTCCTGCTAAATGTACCCCATCCTGGCATGTTTCCCCCCCATCCTTGCAGTCATGTTTCCCCCATCTTTGCAGTCATGTTTCCCCCCATCCTTGCAGCCATGTTTCCCCCATCCTTGCAGCCATGTTTATCTCCATCTTTGCATGTTTCCCCATCTTTGCACGCTTCTCTCCATCTTTGCACATTTCCCCCATCCTTGCAGCCATGTTTGCCTCGTGCTCTGTTTGCCCCATGCCCTGTTTGTTTGCCCAGTGCTCTGTTTGCCCAGTGCTCTGTATGCCCCGTGCTTTGTATGCCCCGTGCTCTGTTTGTTTGCCCCGTGCTTTGTTTGTTTGCCCCGTGCTCTGTTTGCCCCGTGCTCTGTTTGCCCCGTGCTCTGTTTGTTTGCCCCGTGCTCTGTTTGCCCCGTGCTGTTTGCCCCGTGCTCTGTTTGCCCCGTGCTCTGTTTGCCCCGTGCTCTGTTTGCCCCGTGCTCTGTTTGCCCCGTGCTCTGTTTGTTTGCCCCGTGCTCTGTTTGTTTGCCCCGTGCTCTGTTTGTTTGCCCCGTGCTCTGTTTGTTTGCCCCGTGCTCTGTTTGCCCCGTGCTCTGTTTGCCCCGTGCTCTGCTTGCCCCGTGCTCTGCTTGCCCCGTGCTCTGCTTGCCCCGTGCTCTGCTTGCCCCGTGCTCTGCTTGCCCCGTGCTCTGCTTGCCCCGTGCTCTGCATGCCCCGTGCTCTGCATGCCCCGTGCTCTGCATGCCCCGTGCTCTGCATGCCCCGTGCTCTGTTTGTTTGCCCAGTGCTCTGTTTGTTTGCCCAGTGCTCTGTTTTTCCCGTGCTTTGTTTTTTTGCCCCGTGTTCTGTATGCCGCGTGCTCTGTTTTCCCAGTGCTCTGTTTGTTTACCCCGTGCTCTGTTTGCCCCGTGCTCTCCATGTTTGGCCCATGCTCTGTTTACCCCGTGCTGGCACTGTCCCCCACACCTTGGCACAGCCGCACACAGCTTAAAAATTAAAATAAAAAAAACTCACCTTCCAGCCCCCACTCCTCTGCTGCGCGCCGCTGCGTCCTCAGTCAGTTCAGTTCCCGCGCGGCCACAAGACGCCGACGCCGCCTACTGACGCTCCTCCGTCTCCTAGGCAACAGGCCTGTGGCCCAGGAGAAGAGGAGTGTCAGAGGGAGGAGAAATGTCTCCTCTGCTCAGCACAACTTTGAACTGCCGGCGCGATCACACCGACAGTTCAAAGTGGCTCAGTGTGGCGCCAGCGCGCGTGCCAGCAAAAGGGGCTCTGCGTGCCCAGTGTGGCACGCGTGCCATAGGTTCGCCATCACTGACCTAGGGGATTGACTCAGACAGGGACCAACACAGAAACAGATAGGGGTAAACAAAAAGCATGCAGAAGCTGGGTCCCGAGGGAAAGAGCCTTATTCCCTCAGCATGCAGTTTTCCCATCCCATGCTTATATCTTTGTCCCCCATCCTCGTTTATATTCCCGTCCTTGTATATGGCCGCATTCACCTTTTCTATTCTACATATTTGTGCTAAAAAATAACATTATAGATTTATTCATTTTGCATATAAAATGGTAGTTGTTTTTTTAATGGTACACAAGTTTTGCCATTTTTAAGTGTTTTTTTGTGCTTTTAGTATTATTTATGCTTTTTAAGGTCTGAATTTTATCACTAAAATGTCGCATGTACATAGTCACTAATTCACACAAATGCAGACATGCACACTATATTTGCTATATATTTACGTTATATACTGCAGACGTCTGCATTATTAAACACACTGTATACACAAAGAAATAAGAAAGTTGGTTGTGTGGCAGCAAACCATGAAGATGAGGAGGGTGGGCCACCATCACAGGACAGCAATGAGGCATCATCAGTTACAGGGCAGTGGGGGAGGGGCAGGAGAGTGCAGCTGTGGGGGATAAATAGGAGGATAAGTGAAGGAGAGAAGAGGGGAGTGGGGGAGGGGCAGGGGAGTGCAGCTGTGGGGGAAGGGGCAGGAGAGTGCAACTGTGAGGGGTAAGTAGGAGGATAGGTGGAGAGAAGAGGGGGAGGGGCAGGAGAGTGCAGCTGTGGGGGAAGGGGCAGGAGAGTGCAACTGTGAGGGGTAAGTAGGAGGATAGGTGGAGAGAAGAGGGGGAGGGGCAGGAGAGTGCAGCTGTGGGGGGAAGGGGCAGGAGAGTGCAACTGTGAGGGGTAAGTAGGAGGATAGGTGAACGAGAGAAGAGGAGAGTGGGGAGGGGGCAGGAGAGTGCAACTGTGAGGGGCAAATAGGAGGATAGGTGAAGGAGAGAAGAGGGGAGTGGGGGAGGGGGCAGGAGAGTAACTGTGAGGGGCAAATAGGAGGATAGGTGAAGGAGAAAAGAAGGGAGTGGGGGAGGGGGCAGGAGAGTGCAAATGAGGGGCAAATAGGAGGATAGGTGAAGGAGAGGGGAGGTGAGTGGGGGAGGGGGCAGGAGAATGCAACTGTGAGGGGCAAATAGGAGGATAGGTGAAGGAGAGAAGAGGGGAGTGGGGGAGGGGCAGGAGAGTGCCAGTACTCTCAGGGAGCATTCAGGGAGCTTCAGTACTCACTTCAGGTCGCATTGTGTCCTCTGGAGCCTTCCCTCCTGCTACTGCTAACTATAGAGTGATGACATGCAGGAGGGAGCGATACAATCTCCTCAGAAGTCTCCCATATTTCTGCAGCACTCATTGCACAGGCCTGGGACTCAACAGGAGCTCTGTGGGAGGGGCTTACTGCAGGTGGGCGGGGCTTACTTATGGTAGGCGGGGTTTACTGACTGTGGGCGGTGATGCCTGAGCTGAGGAGGAGGCAATGATCAGCTTTGTCCCCTCTTCTGATGGACGGGAGGGGCGGAACATGGAGCATACAGCGTCTGTGCTGTATACAGGAGGAGAGGCTGTCAGGGCAGCGGGGGATCCATTGATTTACACATGGGCAGGAGAGCAGTGAAATCGCTCTCTTTAATAGCAGCAGACAATCGCCCCGGGCCCGGTCGCAGTGGCGACCCCTGCGACTGGCCCTCTGTGTAGTATATCAGTGAACCAGGTCCTCCAGGGTGATGGATACTACTTATTATAGCTCAAATTGGGGGTCTTGGTTGGGAAACTCCCATCAATGTAAATAGAGATGATGAGTTCTCTAAAGTGACCAGCTTTTCTCTAAAAACACCCCCATACAAAAATTAGAATGATGAAAAAAAAGGATTGTAAGAAGTAATAGAGTCCGACTACACAGTGTTCATTTGTAGTCTGTAACCATGGAAATACATTGGTCTGCATAGGAGCTGTAAACATAAAACGGTAGATTTTTATTTACTTATTTTTATCAAGCTTTTTATAACATTTAATTCATTTCATATTTTAGATGCATCGGAGAGGTAAAAAAAAAGTTGGACAAGTGGACCTGAGCTTTAATTTCCTTTACAATCTGCAGTGGGTGGATGGAATAAGATGTTTGCAAGAATCTTGTTCTAAGGCTTAAAATAAAAAATAAAAAAAAAAATTAAAAAAACCCAAAGCGTTTCCAGGGGAATTTAAGCAGGATTTAATAATGGTATTTATCTATACTTTTTATGACGGCCTGATAAAGCAGCATGAGGCGGCTTCTCTGAAATTATACATTGTGGAGAAGCACAGGAGAGGTGGGGGTGGGGGGGGGGGAAGACACTGGAAAAAGAAAACACCAGATAACCAGCTGCATTGTGTGTAAGAAGAGGAAAAGTCCAACTGTGAAAGGCTTAATTCAGTGCCGAAAATAGAAGAAAAAAAATCTATGAAAAATGACAGCGGTCACCACTAGAGGGAGCCCAAAGCAGACTGTACACACAATTTCATAACAGTGAGCGCCCTCTAGTGGTGGCAGGAAGCAAGTAGAATTTGTTGTTTTTTTGAATATGCAGCGCTATGAGAAAAGTGGAGCTCCAGTAGATATCATAATATATAAATAGATCTAATAAATAAAGCTGAGTGTGTGTGTGTGTGTGTGTGTGTGTGTGTGTGTGTGTGTGTGTGTGTGTGTGTGTGTGTGTGTGTGTGTGTGTGTGTGTCCGGGATTGGCATCCGCACCGTCACAGCTACAGCCACAAAATTTTGCACACTCACACGTCTGGACCCCGGGAGCGTCATAGGCTATGTTTTGAGGGGAAATTTTAACCCCAAGCTTTACAGTTATTCGCCAAAAAACCTGCCTTCATTAAAGCGAATGGTGCTGGGAGCCACAGTGCAGCCAGAACTTCAGAAGAATGCGCAGCCACGCCATTATATGGAATGTTGGCGTCTTACAATGCAGCCAGGGAAAGAGGCAGACACAGACAGGGTAAGAAACAGACAGGGTAAGAGACAGACACAAAGAGACAGACACAGACACAAAGAGACAGACAAAGAGACAGACTGACAGGGAAAGAGACAGAGACAGACACCGGGAAACAGACAGACAGGGAAAGAAAGGGAAAGAGACAGACAGGATAAGAGACAGAGAAAGACAGGTAAAGAGACAGACAAAGACAGGTAAAGAGACAGACAAAGAGACAAACACAGGGAAAGAGAGAGATAGACAGACAGGGAAAGAGATTGAGACAGATGGAGAAAGAGACAGAGACAGTCAGAGACAGACAGGGAAAGAGACAGACAGACAAAGAGATAGAGAGAGAGACAGAGATATATACAGAGGGGGAGACAGACAGAGAATGGGAGAGAAACAGAGAGACAGTTACTATCCCGGGAATGTTAATAATAATAATGTTAAATAATAGAGATAGATATAGAGATAATATATATATATATATCTATCTCTGGGCACCACAGACTTGGCCCTATCTTGGATCTCCTCATACCTAACAGACCGGACTTTCAGCGTCTCCCATTCTCACACCACCTCCTCATCTCGCCCCCTATCTGTCAGTGTCCCCAAGGTTCAGTTGTTGGACCCCTGCTTTTCTCCATCTACACCTTCGGCCTGGGACATCTCAGAGTCCCACGGCTTTCAGTATCATCTCTATGCCGATGACACACAGATCTACCTCTCTGGACCTGACGTTACCTCTCTACCAACCAAAATCCCACAATGTCTGTCTGCTATTTCATCCTTCTTCTCTACGCGATTCCTAAATCTTAACATGGACAAAACAGAATTCATTGTCTTTCCTCCTCCTCACTCAGCTCCTCCAATAATATCCATCAAAGTTGATGACTGCTCACTCTCCCCAGTCTCACAAGCTCGTTGCCTTGGAGTAACCCTCGACTCTGCTCTATCCTTCAAGCCACACATCCAAGCCCTCTTCACCTCATGCAGACTACAACTGAAAAATATCTCCCAGATTTGTGCATTCCTTAACCAAGAATCAGCAAAAACCCTAGTGCATGCCCTCATAATCTCCCGCCTCGACTACTGCAACCTCCTGCTCTCTGACCTCCCTTCCAACACTCTTGCACCCCTCCAATCTATCCTACACTCTGCCGATTAATCCACCTCTCTCCTCGCTACTCCCTGGCCTTGCCACCCTGCCAATCCCTTCACTGGCTTCCCATTTCCCAAAGACTCCAGTTCAAAACACTAACCATGGCATACAAAGCCACCCACAACCCATCTCCTCCATACATCTGTGACATAGTCTCCTGATACCTACCTACATGCAACCTCAGATCCTCACAAGATCTCCTTCTCTCCTCCCTTCATATCTCCTCTTCCCACAATCACATACAAGATTTATCCCGTGCCTCCCCCATACTCTGGAACTCTCTACCCCAGCAGATAAGACTCTCCCCTACTGTGGAAAGTTTCAAAAAGGAACCTGAAGACCCATCTCTTCCGACAAGCCTACAACCTACAGTAACCCTCAGTCCACCATACCACTGCGCACCCAGCTCTGCCTTCTCCTACTGTATTCTCGCCCATTCCCTGTAGACTGAGACCTCATGGGCAGGGTCCTCTCTCTTCCTGAATTCTCACCCATTCACTGTAGACTGAGACCTCGTGGGCAGAGTCCTCTCTCCTCCTGTATTCTCATCCATCTCCTGTAGACTGAGCCCTCATGGGCAGGGTCCTCTCTCCTCCTGCATTCTCACCCATTCCCTGTAGACTGAGACCTCGTGGGCAGGGTCCTCTCTCCTCCTGTATTCTCACCCATCCCCTGTAGACTGAGACCTCGTGGGCAGGGTCCTCTCTCCTCCTGTATTCTCATCCATCCCCTGTAGACTGAGCCCTCGTGAGCAGGGTCCTCTCTCCTCCTGTATTCTCATCCATCCCCTGTAGACTGAGCCCTCGTGGGCAGGGTCCTCTCTCCTCCTGTACTAGTCTGTGTTTTGTATTGTTTATGATTATTGTACTTGTCCCTGTTATGTGTACCCCTTTTTGTAAAGCGCCATGGAATAGATGGCGCTATGATAATAAATAATATATATATATTATATATATATATATATAAGGAAATAAAAACAGTATTGAATCTCGGACCTAAGAACAACATATTGTTAAAAATCAAGGATTCGCTTTAATTTTTTTTTTGTTTTTTTATGTCTTAGGCTATGCTCACATTCAATATAGAAGTCACGACACTGTGCTAGATCCATCCTATGATGAATACCATTGGCTTACAATTGAGTTTTCTGGGCTTCATTTGCAATTGATTTTTAGATTGTTTATTTAACTATTTTTTTTGTGTGTTTGCCCCTTTTTTATGTTCGGAATTGTGCGGTTTGGGATTTACAGATGTTTTTGGCTGATTCATCAATTGCAAGTTTTTTAAAAAAGACAATATTTACATAAATGCACTCCCCCCATGAGTCCTCTCCCCCCACGGGGAGCAGTTTTATGTATGTCTGGAATTTTTGCAAAAATGACAACATTTTTAAACAGAACATGAACTTTTTTTTTTGTTTTTTTTTTACACAAAATAAATCCCAAAACAAAAACTTTTATTTTGTGCAAAATTCATTAATCTTTTTACGCCATTTTGAAAAATTTGCACACCTCCCCCAAAAAATGTGATTTTAAAAAGAAAACACAATCAAATCGGGCCCTATATTTTTTTTTTTTATTTGAAATCTTCCAAATTTTAGAGCCAAATAATTTCTTAAACAAATTTTGATACAAGTTAAAGCTTTTTCTTCTGCATAATCATAGGTTGTAAAATGTAACCTGATGACCACTTGCAGCCACCACCAGGTGGAGCTCTGGTGCACATTGTATACTGTTTATGCATTGAATTCAGTCATAAGACTGTCTGCAGTGAGCTCCCCCTGGTGGTGACAGTAGGTTACCGCCTTGTGATATTTTAAGATCTATTTCTATGCAGCTCTGTACCACAAAAATGGCCTCTCTGACCGTGACAAATAAATATTAGAAAATTAACCAGCACAGACATGATGATTAAAGACGCAAATTCACTTTATGGAAATATTTTACATAGGGATGTATCACAATGTAATCCCTTCTTTTCGTAAGCGCTGATGTTTTATCCCCATCTTCAGCATATTTACGATTGTCCATTTGACCCGTGCCCCTTTCTTACAATCCAGAAGATTAGGCAGAGAAGAAGCAGCCGCCATGACACGATACAATTACTTCCACATTAGGCCTCATTTATCACACGTTTTCTTAGTGATGGTCGGTCTCTGAGCGATTAATTGTGGGAGCATTATTCACAGGTTCAGCCACAAATTGCTGTCACCCGGCATTATGCAAATTCCATAATTACAACATAAATCAAATCGATAACAAGAGTCATTATAAAGCCATCAGTGAGATCGTCTGCAGTTACTTACGGCCGGGTTCCCACAGTCGCTACCGGATGATGCTTGATTGTGAGTGGAGCTCATGCGTACAACAGAGTACAGTGCGCCAGGGAATAGAAGACATACGCCATGATAACGGGAAAGGGGGCACATGTCAGTGTACCAGACAAGACCCCGTACCAACATACCAAACTACACCAACATCCATCTCAAGGGAAAGATAACATTCATATGACAACACACCAAGGGGACCTACTCCAGTGCATCGGGGATTGGGTGGAACCATACACTAGCACAAAGGGGAGGAGGTGGAACCATACACCAGCACACCAGAGAGGGAGAGGAACCATACACCCGCACACTGGGGGAAGAGGCGGAACTATACACCAGCACACCAGAGAGGGAGAGGAACCATACACCCGCACACTGGGGAAGAGGTGGAACCATACACCAGCACACCGGGGAAGAGGTGGAACCATACACCAGCACACCAGGGAGGGGGTGGAACCATACACCAGCCCACCAGGGAGGGGGTGGAACCATACACCAGCCCACCAGGGAGGGGGTGGAACCATACACCAGCACACCAGAGAGGGAGAGGAACCATACACCAGCACACCAGAGAGGGAGAGGAACCATACACCAGCACACCAGAGAGGGAGAGGAACCATACACCAGCACACCAGAGAGGGAGAGGAACCATACACCAGCACACCAGAGAGGGAGAGGAACCATACACCAGCACACCAGAGAGGGAGAAGAACCATACACCAGCACACCAGAGAGGGAGAGGAACCATACACCAGCACACCAGAGAGGGAGAGGAACCATACACCAGCACACCAGAGAGGGAGAGGAACCATACACCAGCACACCAGAGAGGGAGAGGAACCATACACCAGCACACCAGAGAGGGAGAGGAACCATACACCAGCACACCAGAGAGGGAGAGGAACCATACACCAGCACACCAGAGAGGGAGAGGAACCATACACCAGCACACCAGAGAGGGAGAGGAACCATACACCAGCACACCAGAGAGGGAGAGGAACCATACACCAGCACACCAGAGAGGGAGAGGAACCATACACCAGCACACCAGAGAGGGAGAGGAACCATACACCAGCACACCAGGGAGGGTTGGAAACATGCACCAGTACACCGGGGAGGGGGTGGAACCATATACCAGCACACTGGGGAGAGGGTGGAACCATGCATCAGTGCACCAAGGAAGGGGTAGAACCCTACACCAGTACCCTGAGATGGTGTAGTGAGAAAAACCATATTCACCCCGGGGGAGGTGAATAGGGAACCATAGGTCAGCAACCCAGGGTAGGTTTTGGGGGGTGGGTAGAAAGTACCATACACCAGAACATTAAGGAGGGGGTTGAACCATACACTAGCACTGTGAAGGAAACAATCCACTATGCCACCAGGGAAAAACAATATGCCAGTGCACTGATGTGGAAAAACATACACCTGTGTAAGAAGGGTATACCACTCACACTAATGCCCTAAGGGTGAAGGGACCATCAGCCAGCGCCACAGGGGGAAGGGACCGTCAGCCAGCGCCCCAGAGGGAAGGGACCGTCAGCCAGCAACCCAGAGGGAAGGGACCGTCAGCCAGCGCCCCAGGGGGAAGGGACCGTCAGCCAGCGCCCCAGGGGGAAGGGACCGTCAGCCAGCGCCCCAGGGGGAAGGGACCGTCAGCCAGCGCCCCAGGGGGAAGGGACCGTCAGCCAGCGCCCCAGGGGGAAGGGACCGTCAGCCAGCGCCCCAGGGGGAAGGGACCGTCAGCCAGCGCCCCAGGGGGAAGGGACCGTCAGCCAGCGCCCCAGGGGGAAGGGACCGTCAGCCAGCGCCCCAGGGGGAAGGGACCGTCAGCCAGCGCCCCAGGGGGAAGGGACCGTCAGCCAGCGCCCCAGGGGGAAGGGACCGTCAGCCAGCGCCCCAGGGGGAAGGGACCGTCAGCCAGCGCCCCAGGGGGAAGGGACCGTCAGCCAGCGCCCCAGGGGGAAGGGACCGTCAGCCAGCGCCCCAGGGGGATGGGACCGTCAGCCAGCAACCCAGGGGGATGGGACCGTCAGCCAGCAACCCAGGGGGATGGGACCGTCAGCCAGCAACCCAGGGGGATGGGACCGTCAGCCAGCAACCCAGGGGGATGGGACCGTCAGCCAGCAACCCAGGGGGATGGGACCGTCAGCCAGCAACCCAGGGGGATGGGACCGTCAGCCAGCAACCCAGGGGGATGGGACCGTCAGCCAGCAACCCAGGGGGATGGGACCGTCAGCCAGCAACCCAGGGGGATGGGACCGTCAGCCAGCAACCCAGGGGGATGGGACCGTCAGCCAGCAACCCAGGGGGATGGGACCGTCAGCCAGCAACCCAGGGGGATGGGGCCGTCAGCCAGCAACCCAGGGGGATGGGGCCGTCAGCCAGCAACCCAGGGGGATGGGGCCGTCAGCCAGCAACCCAGGGGGATGGGGCCGTCAGCCAGCAACCCAGGGGGATGGGGCCGTCAGCCAGCAACCCAGGGGGATGGGACCGTCAGCCAGCGCCCCAGGGGGAAGGGACCGTCAGCCAGCGCCCCAGGGGGAAGGGACCGTCAGCCAGCGCCCCAGGGGGAAGGGACCGTCAGCCAGCGCCCCAGGGGGAAGGGACCGTCAGCCAGCGCCCCAGGGGGAAGGGACCGTCAGCCAGCGCCCCAGGGGGAAGGGACCGTCAGCCAGCGCCCCAGGGGGAAGGGACCGTCAGCCAGCGCCCCAGGGGGAAGGGACCGTCAGCCAGCGCCCCAGGGGGAAGGGACCGTCAGCCAGCGCCCCAGGGGGAAGGGACCGTCAGCCAGCGCCCCAGGGGGAAGGGACCGTCAGCCAGCGCCCCAGGGGGAAGGGACCGTCAGCCAGCGCCCCAGGGGGAAGGGACCGTCAGCCAGCGCCCCAGGGGGAAGGGACCGTCAGCCAGCGCCCCAGGGGGAAGGGACCGTCAGCCAGCGCCCCAGGGGGAAGGGACCGTCAGCCAGCGCCCCAGGGGGAAGGGACCGTCAGCCAGCGCCCCAGGGGGAAGGGACCGTCAGCCAGCGCCCCAGGGGGAAGGGACCGTCAGCCAGCGCCCCAGGGGGAAGGGACCGTCAGCCAGCGCCCCAGGGGGAAGGGACCGTCAGCCAGCGCCCCAGGGGGAAGGGACCGTCAGCCAGCGCCCCAGGGGGAAGGGACCGTCAGCCAGCGCCCCAGGGGGAAGGGACCGTCAGCCAGCGCCCCAGGGGGAAGGGACCGTCAGCCAGCGCCCCAGGGGGAAGGGACCGTCAGCCAGCGCCCCAGGGGGAAGGGACCGTCAGCCAGCGCCCCAGGGGGAAGGGACCGTCAGCCAGCGCCCCAGGGGGAAGGGACCGTCAGCCAGCGCCCCAGGGGGAAGGGACCGTCAGCCAGCGCCCCAGGGGGATGGGACCGTCAGCCAGCAACCCAGGGGGATGGGACCGTCAGCCAGCAACCCAGGGGGATGGGACCGTCAGCCAGCAACCCAGGGGAATGGGACCGTCAGCCAGCAACCCAGGGGGATGGGACCGTCAGCCAGCAACCCAGGGGGATGGGACCGTCAGCCAGCAACCCAGGGGGATGGGACCGTCAGCCAGCAACCCAGGGGGATGGGACCGTCAGCCAGCAACCCAGGGGGATGGGACCGTCAGCCAGCAACCCAGGGGGATGGGGCCGTCAGCCAGCAACCCAGGGGGATGGGGCCGTCAGCCAGCAACCCAGGGGGATGGGGCCATCAGCCAGCAACCCAGGGGGATGGGACCATCAGCCAGCAACCCAGGGGGATGGGACCATCAGCCAGCAACCCAGGGGGATGGGACCATCAGCCAGCAACCCAGGGGGATGGGACCATCAGCCAGCAACCCAGGGGGATGGGACCATCAGCCAGCAACCCAGGGGGATGGGACCATCAGCCAGCAACCCAGGGGGATGGGACCATCAGCCAGCAACCCAGGGGGATGGGACCATCAGCCAGCAACCCAGGGGGATGGGACCATCAGCCAGCAACCCAGGGGGATGGGACCATCAGCCAGCAACCCAGGGGGATGGGACCATCAGCCAGCAACCCAGGGGGATGGGACCATCAGCCAGCAACCCAGGGGGATGGGACCATCAGCCAGCAACCCAGGGGGATGGGACCATCAGCCAGCAACCCAGGGGGATGGGACCATCAGCCAGCAACCCAGGGGGATGGGACCATCAGCCAGCAACCCAGGGGGATGGGACCATCAGCCAGCAACCCAGGGGGATGGGACCATCAGCCAGCAACCCAGGGGGATGGGACCATCAGCCAGCAACCCAGGGGGATGGGACCATCAGCCAGCAACCCAGGGGGATGGGACCATCAGCCAGCAACCCAGGGGGATGGGACCATCAGCCAGCAACCCAGGGGGATGGGACCATCAGCCAGCAACCCAGGGGGATGGGACCATCAGCCAGCAACCCAGGGGGATGGGACCATCAGCCAGCAACCCAGGGGGATGGGACCATCAGCCAGCAACCCAGGGGGATGGGACCATCAGCCAGCAACCCAGGGGGATGGGACCATCAGCCAGCAACCCAGGGGGATGGGACCATCAGCCAGCAACCCAGGGGGATGGGACCATCAGCCAGCAACCCAGGGGGATGGGACCATCAGCCAGCAACCCAGGGGGATGGGACAATCAGCCAGCAACCCAGGGGGATGGGACCATCAGCCAGCAACCCAGGGGGATGGGACCATCAGCCAGCAACCCAGGGGGATGGGACCATCAGCCAGCACCCCAGGGGGATGGGACCATCAGCCAGCACCCCAGGGGGATGGGACCATCAGCCAGCACCCCAGGGGGATGGGACCATCAGCCAGCACCCCAGGGGGATGGGACCATCAGCCAGCACCCCAGGGGGATGGGACCATCAGCCAGCACCCCAGGGGGATGGGACCATCAGCCAGCACCCCAGGGGGATGGGACCATCAGCCAGCAACCCAGGGGGATGGGACCATCAGCCAGCAACCCAGGGGGATGGGACCATCAGCCAGCAACCCAGGGGGATGGGACCATCAGCCAGCAACCCAGGGGGATGGGACCATCAGCCAGCAACCCAGGGGGATGGGACCATCAGCCAGCAACCCAGCGGGATGGGACCATCAGCCAGTGCCCCAGGGGTGGAGGGACTATCAGCCAGCAGTCCAGTGGTGGAGGGACCATCAGCCACTGCCCCGAGGGGTGGGGAAGGGCCACAATGACGTGATGTGGCCAACCAATGATAGTAATTCCAGTAGTAATGGCTATGGCATTACCATGAATGGCATACAATCCCGTATATTGATTTGCTAACAGACGCAAAACATGCAGGGTGGTGCCTCGAGCATGGCGCACCAGCTCCAGTGATACAATTGAGTACTGAGCAGTGCCGAGCACGCTCACCCATCACTATGACTGCCAGTTGCTCTACTGTTCCCGATCTCATGACCTTGGCCCCCTCCTCTTAATATACCATGATAGGAATGAGCGGGGACCTGTGCCAGCTCTTACCAGTGAGCAGTGCGTGGTAGTGGAGGCCGCGCTCCTTGTCCTGGTGCGAGCAAACATCAAACAAATAGGCCTTTATGGGTCCATCGATGAAATCTGCTGCAAAGTCAAAGGCCACAACTCCCAACATGGTGATGACGATGGCCCACGTCTTCTTCTCCGTGCTGCTGCTGTTCTTAAATATAGCTGCAATAAGAAAAAGAAAAAGAATACATGGTGACACAGCAGCTAAGATGTAGCAGAGCTAAATGTGTTATGTAACGGTATTGTGTCAGATAGCACAATGAGCTGAGATAACTCCCCGGACACCTGCAGTCACAATGGAAAAGCACAGAACACACCGGGGTATGACAGGACCACCCAGCTCTGTGTCCTCTGCTGAGTCTGAATATGTCTACACCTGATGGTCCCGGTGTGCTGCAAGCATGGAGGCAAAGGGCAAGAAAATGGGGCATAAGGTACTACAACAAGAGTAAGGTAGGGAAGGCGAGGAAAGGGAAGGCGAGGAAAAGCAAAAAGGGAAGGCAAGGAAAGGCAAAAAGGGAAGGCGAGGAAAGGCAAAAAGGGAAAAAGAGAAAAGGCAAAATGAGAAAAAGAGGAAAGGCAAAAGGGAAAAAAAGAGGAAAGGGGAAAAAAAGAGGAAAGGGGAAAAAAAGAGGAAAGGGGAAAAAAGAGGAAAAAGGGAAAAAAGAGGAAGAGCCAAGGGAACTGCAGGATGGAAGGAAGAAAAGAAAGAAAAGAAAAGAAGAAAAGAAAAGAAAAAGGAAAGGAAACATTTTTATGTCGCGGGCGGAGGAGGGGACGCTGCGCTCTCCCACTGCTTGGGTCCGGCCGCTGCTGCTGCGGCTGCTGCTGCTCGGTGGTGGCTTGAGCGGTAGGCCGGATCCCAGGGACTCGAGCGGCGTTCCTCGCCCGTGAGTGAAAAGGGGTTGGGATTGGATGGTGGGGATTTGGTTATTGTCCGTGACGCCACCCATGGTTGTGGTGATAATAGTGACACCACCGCTGCTCTGGACGGGGATCCTGGGAGTGATGACAGGGAGCAGCCTGGATGTTATTTCTCCCCTCCATGGGTAGGGGGTTGATGGTCCCGGGGCCCGGTGATGGGGTAAGGATGGATGGCAGGCGGGTTACGGGGCCTGGTGAGGTGCAGGGTCGCGGGGGCAGCGCTGTGCTGCACGGCACGGTGGTACTCACTCAGCCAGTAACACACACGGAGTCTCTGATGAAACAAACGGCTGGGTGGACGGGTACTACACAGACGGCTGTGATGTTTTTCCCCTGACCCCAGGTTGGTAATGTAAGTCCTTTCCTGCACCTTCCGTACACTCCTCCTGCGCTCCGGTTTCCAGCTGGCTCCCCGGTTCGGTACCGGTGGGCCACCGCCCAGCCCCGGCTACCTACGGTTCCACCAGACTGTCTTCCCGGCCACCTGCAGACGGCCACTACCGTCTGCCTGACTGTTACACGAGGGCCCTAGGTTCCAACCTAGGCCCCAGTCTGCGTCTGCCACTCTGCAGACCTCCTCTCTCCTCCTCTGCCTGGACTTGTCTGGACCTGCTTCCTGCCTCAGGCCAGCTAGACTCTTCGGTGGGTATGCCTATCTGCTGGACTCCGCCCACCTAGTGTGTCTGTCTGAACCCGAGGGAAGGAATCAGGTCTCACTGGGGATGTCTGCTGTGAACTGCTGGGGGTGGGGGGGGTGTGTGTGTTGTTACCTGTGGCCCCTGGCTTGTCCAGGGCGCCACATTTACTAATAAAAGAAATAGAATAAAAGACTCATTAGTGGATTTATAATTGATTTTCTACCAGATATCTCTCTGTATCGCACTTTCTACAAAAGCCTGAGCCTCATTTGCAAAAAAAAAACAAAAACAAAAAAAAACAATCAAAACTTGTGACTTTTTACAATAGAGGCCAGCATAGTATGCAGCAAATTACAGATATAGATCTGATTTTTTTGGAGCATGTCAAAGAAGAGAGAAATGTATTAAAAGGCCAGTGTCCCAGTAAAATCTTCCATTGACTCGGGCGGATACACCATTGGTGCTGCTTGTGAAGCCGTACATAGGCCCAGGAGGTCAGGGGCCACTTCTACCTCCAAAGCAGGTGGACTTGTGCATTATGATGAGCCCTGCAGCTGCGGAGGACCCCCATACTGTCCGGGCACAGGCTACTTCTGTCTCTGTCCCTGGCATTCACTGTATTGCTCTGATATCTGAAAATAAAAACGTACATCCCTATTAATTACAGACAAGATGCCAGAAATATCGAAAACCACTAAGTCCTGCAGTTTGGTGAAATCCCTCCTCATGGGCTCTGCTGGATCTATGTGCACAGCATCAGGGGTTAAATTTTCCTGGTGCCGATATCACATTTTCCTTTATTTTAGCATTTCAATGTTTCATTTGTGCTGAAATTAGTTTTTAATGAAAATGACCTTTCAGTTCTTGAAATGTTACCTCGTATCCTCTGTGAGGAGGAAATATTATATCCCAGAGCTTCATTTCTTGCACTTACAGCTGATCCTGTATTCTCAGAAAAGATAATACCAGCTAATGCCACTAAATATTCCGCCAAAATAAACAAACACCGACAATCTTGTCCACAGGTCGTTTCTGGTCTTATATCTCAGCAACATAATACAAGTAAGTGTGCTGCAGCATCGGGAAAAAAAAAAAAAAAGATAGTAAATTACCGGTATTTCCAATTTTCGGTGAAGGCACTGCTCACTCCCCTAGCACAGCAGACAGTCACAGCACAATCTCAATTACCAATAATCATCTAAATTACATTGTCACACACAGACTTGGGGAAAGTCTGGTGTGCAGGCGAGACACACAACAATAAGGGGTTCACCAACAACAAACAAGTGGGACATAAACAACAGGGGGCCCTGGTGCTAGAGGGGGAAGATGGTACACCTCCTGTACTCACCTGCAGCTGTACCCTGCACTCCTAGTCAGTCCCTATACAGGTTCCACACCTGTCACCGAGCAGGTGAAGCCCTGAGAGACCCTGGCTAATGAGTGGGCAGGTAAGGGTCACTAGTCCAACCGCTGCACTAATGCAACAAGAAGAATAGGTACAACAGACAGGGGAAACAGAATAAAGGATAAAGCCCAGCTTAAACAGCTTCACAGGAACAAGGACTCCAACAGCTCCTTCCACCTCAAGGCCTAGCTTCAGAATGAATCAGAACAACAGATGCCCTCTACTGGGAGATGTGACCATATATAGAGGAATGGCGTGGTCACTAGGCAAAAACGCCTCAGGCCAGGAGTCAAAAGATGCTGGAAAGCAAAACTGACATTAACCCTTTCAGCACCAAATTAATGTGAATAGTCTTAGATGGCAAAGAAAGACTCTGGCCAAGATCCTGTCACAAGTCCCTAGAAACAGATAGACGGCCATGACACTAGAGTAGTGATCCATTGCGCCAGTTCTGAGCACAAACACTGCCATGAGCTGTATCCGGTATTACACCCCAGCCTCAATAAATATATCAGACACCCCTGGAAAAAAAAAAAGGAGTGGCGCCACCTCTGGAAGAACAGAAGGCGAACACAATTCCGATGCATATAAAGCAGATCCGTCACCAGATTTCACAATATAAAGTGCATGCCTTACTAATGCGATCTTTTAGACCTGTTGAGGCTGTTGTGGTTACTTTGAAAATCCAGATCTGAATCCTTTTTGAAAGGTTAACTCAATCTAATGGAGAGTTTCTAACTGTCGTTATCTCTGAGCTGACCGCATAATAGGAGAGGTGAATATTCATGTTGTCATAAAATCAGCCATAAGAAGCTCAGAAAAATAAAAGGCAAATTCCAGGATTGCATCTGTAGAAGGTGGACTTGCCCCTGTACTGTTTATGCCATGTACTGCGGGGAAAATAAGTATTTGATCTGTGACGCCCTGGGCAAGCCAGGGGTCACAGGTCACAACACCACACGCACCCCACATTCCCTGCAGGTACACTCAAGGTCAAAACTAAAATCCTTGTTGCCTTCCTCCAGGAGCTGGTGTCCACACCAGGGGGTGGGCCAGGCGGTTGGCTCCACCCACCGAGGAGTTCACAGCTCTGGAGGCGGGAAAACCAGGCAGTTAAGCTAGGGAAGTGAAAGGAAGTGAAGTGAAGCTAGTAAAGTGGTAAAGGAGAGTTGAAAGTGACAGAGAAAGTGACAGAAAGAAGCCTGAAGTTGGTCCGGGTGTGCCCCGGACTGAGACAGCAAGGTTGGCAGATGGCGGTGACCGTCTGCAGGCGAGACTGATTGGAGGTTGCCGAAAGGACCGTGGACGGGTGGTGACCCGGCGGTACCGGAGCGGTATACGAAGATTAGTCAGCACCAGGCCAGGGGCCTTTCGGATCCCGGCAAGGCTAGGAGTCGCCATAATTTGCCAAATCCGTCAGTGAAGGGGACGACTGTCTCCCAACAACCAAGTCCCGATTGAAGGCAAGAGTCCAACCGTTAAGGGGAGACACTGCCACCACCAAGGCACCAGTTTCCCAGGGCCAGCGCCTGCGGGCAAGAGTGGAGCTCCTCCGGCTCATATCCAAGCTGGGGATAGGGTTACCGGTGGGAACCCATCGCTACCAAACAACAACACATAGGTGCAGGGAAGAGACCGTCACCGTCAACTGCAGGGGACATCAGCAACGTAACCGTCTGAGGGACCCGTCCAACCAGCCGTTTGTTTACCGAGAACTGTGTCGTGTTTACTGGCTGAGTGAGTACCTCCGTGCCGTGCGGCACAGCGCTGCCCCTGCGCCCCTGCACCTCCACAGGCCCCCTACCCGCCTGCCCACCATCCAATTCCATCACTGGGCCCCGGGATCACCAACCCCTACCCACGGAGGAACAAAACAACAACTGGCTGCTCCATACCATCACTCCCGGGATCCCCAGCCAGAGCAGCGGTGGTGTCCACATAATCACCACAACCGTGGGTGGCGTCACGGACAATAAACAATCCCCACAACCAAACCCCTTTCACTCACGGGCGAGGAGCGCCGCTAGAGTCCCCGGGATCCGGCCCATCGCTCGAGCCACCGAGCAGCAGCAGGCCGCGGCAGCAGCGGCAGCCGGACCCGAGCAGTGGAAGAGCGCGGCGTCCCCTCCTCCGCCCGCGACAGATCCTCTGCTAATTTTGCAAGTTCCCCCCCACCAGCAAAGAATGGAGAGGGGTGTAATTTTTATCGTAGGTAACTTCAACTGTGAGACAGAATTCCCCTAAAAAAAAAAAAAATCCAGAAAATCACATTGTATAATTTTTAAATAATCAATTTCGATTTTATTGCATGAAATAAGTATTCATCACCGGCCGACCAGCAACAATTCTGCTCTCACAGACCTGTTATTTTTTCTCCTACTCTATCCTCATTACCTGTATTACTTGTGTGGCACTCCAGTGGTCCGGTTGCCACAGTAACATTGCTTCCCCCCCTTGCTTCCAGGCATAGCATCACATCCTGTGAGGGGGGCTCCCATGCTAGCTACACCAGCACTCAACACATCCTACTCCGGACCAGAAGGGGGAGCTCTCAAACCCAGTAACTGGGGAGCTTCCCTATGCATCCAGGCCTGGAGGAGGAGTTAGACACACACACACACACAGACAGAAAGTGAAACTGATCAGAACAAGTCAGGAGTGGAGAGAAGATGGTCGCTGAGAAGAGAACTGAGCAATAGCTTCCTCAGGGCCAAGCGCATAGAACCGGACATTGGAGCCCGAAGCTCCGTGGATACAGCAGCACAGAATCCGAAGGGCAGGACACTGCAGGTCTTCTGGCCCACAGAGTGCCCGGGGCACAGCAGAATAGTAGAGCCAAGAGCCGTGATTGAAGAAGTTGCACCAGTAAAAGAGTCGCGCTGCCTGCCATATGGGTGAGAATCACTACCTACACAAGGAAGAGGGTCTCAGCGTAGCTTCAAGCTGCAGGGACCCACACATCACAGTGCAGGCAGGAAGGCCTCTGAACCCACCTGGTTAGGTGGATCTTCTCACTTTCTTCCAGGCTGACCGGACCTCCGTTACCAGTTGAACAAGTCTCCCGGGCCTGTATCATCTACTATCAAGTAAAAGGTAAAGGAAACTACGGAACCTGTGTTGTCCATTTATTGCCAGCGTCCTCAGTCCTGCACCCCAGCACCTACAGCCCTGGGCCCCAGCTCTACCTGTGGAGAGGTATTCCAACTCTGCTGCATCACCACCGACCCCAGGGGAAACTGAATGGCAGTGGCGGCATCTATCTTGCCACATTCCACAGGTGGCGTCATGACATCTCCCCTGTAAATATTCCCCCATAACCACCATCTTTATTTAGTGACACTGCCGGGGTCACTGAGCCAGGCCTGGCCACTGCGGCATCCACACAACTAGAAACCATGGACCGGTAACGAGTAACCCCCAGGCGTCGGTGCGAGTGTGTCACTTGCACCTGTTTGAACTCGTTACCTGTATAAAAGACACCTGTCCCCACAATCAATCACACTCCAACCCCTCCACGATGGCCAAGACTAAAGAGCTGTCTAAGAACACCAGGGACCAAACTATAGACCTGCACAAGGCTGGGATGGGCTACAGGACAATAGGCAAGCAGCTTGGTGAGAAGGCAACAACTGCTGGTGAAATTATTAGAAAATGGAAGAAACACAAGATGACTGTCAATGTTAGTAATTCTGGGGTTCCATGCAAGATCTCGCCTTGTGAGGTAAGGATGATTCTGAGGAAGGTCAGCAATCAGGTCAGCAATCAGCCCAGAACTACACAGGACAACCAGGTGAATGACCTGAAGATAGCTGGGTCCACAGTCTAAAAGATTAGTAACACACTATGCCATTATGGTTTAAAATCCTGAAGGGCACGCAACATCCCCCTGTTCACGCCAGTACATGTCCAGGTCTGTTTGAAGTTCGCCAGTGACCATCTTGATGATCCAGAGGAGGCATAGGAGAAGGTGATGTGATCAGATGAGACCAAAATAGAACTATTTTGTATCAACTCCATTCACCGTGTTTGGAAAAAGAAGGATGAGTACAACCCAAAGAACACCGTCCCAATAGGGTGAAAACATCATATTTTTGGGTGCTTTTTTGCAAAGGGGACAGGACAATTGCACCGTATTGAAGTGAGGGAGGATGAATAGGGTCATATATTGTGAGATTTTGGCCAACAACCACCTTCCCTTAGTAATAGCATAGAAGATGGGTCATGGCTGGCTCTTCCAGCATGACAATGATCCGAAACATACAGCCAGGGAAACTAAGGAGCAGCTCCGTAAGAAGCAATTCAAGGTCCTGTAGTGACCTAGCCAGTCTCAAGACCTGAGCCCAATAGAAGATCTATGAAGGAGCTGAAACTCAATGTTGTCCAGCGACAGTCCCGAAGCCTGAAAGAGCTAGAGAAGATCTGTATGGAGGAGTGACCTGAAAGATCAGGAGAAGATCTGTATGGAGGAGTGACCTAAAAGATCTGGAGAAGATCTGTATGGAGGCGTGACCTAAAAGATCTGGAAAAGATCTATATGGAGGAGTGACCTGAAAGATCTGTAAAAGATCTGTATGGAGGAGTGACCTGAAAGATCTGTAAAAGATCTGTATGGGAGGGGTGACCTAAAAAATCTGGAGAAGATCTGTATGGAGGAGTGACCTGGAAGATCTGTATGGAGGAGTGACGTAAAAGATATGGAGAAGATCTGTATGGAGGAGTGACGTAAAAGATCTGGAGAAGATCTGTATGGAGGAGTGACATAAAAGATCTGGAGAAGATCTGTATGGAGGAGTGACCTGGAAGATCTATATGGAGGAGTGACCTAAAAGATCTGGAGAAGATCTGTATGAAGGAGTGACCTGAAAGATCTGGAGAAGATCTGTATGGAGGAGTGACCTGAAAGATCTGGAGAAGATCTGTATGGAGGAACTACGATATAACTTACAGACCTCTCCATTCTTTGTAGGTGGAAAAACTGTTTATACACAGGTGGAGGTAGGTGGACACCGCTGTTTATACACACACAGTATACGTGACCAGAATATATTGAAGCTTTTATTTTCTATACTGGGACAAGGGGAAAAAAATGGTTTTGCAACCAATAGTGATGTGAAGAAAAAACATCAGGAGCAAAATTCCAAAAAAGAGCAACAGAGAAAGAAAAGCAAGCGCAACAATTTTCATTTTGAAGGTCGTCAACACTCGTCAAGGCTGAATAAAACAACAAGATATAAAAGGTGTGAGTATACACATACCTATTTGTATCAGGTATTGTGGGGGGTTTCTTTGTAGTTTGTAATACGTAATATGATTCTTGACTTGCGACTGTTTATTCTTTTATGTTTTCTTTATCTTACATGGGAATGTTAACTAAAACTGAGCATAAGGCTACATGCACACATTGCTTTTTTTTGTGTGCTTCTCGGCAGGAAAAAAAGCAATAGAAAAAAATGTGCATTTTTTGCCGCGTTAATGCTTTTTCCTGCTTTATCTATTGAGATAGGGAAAATGCAGCAGAAAAAAAAAAGGAGAAATAATCGACATGCTCTGTTTTTTCAGCAACAAAAACAGCAAGAAAAAAAAAGCAACATGTGCACAGCAAGCCAGGATTCTCAGACTTTTCTGGGATGCATTTTTCCTTACAGTATTGAATAAAATCTGCAAGGACAAAAGCATGAAAAAAAATCAACGTGCGCAGATAGCCTGAAAGTTTAGAACAGGGGTCTCAAACTCAGCTGGGTGTATGGACCGCACATAGAAAAAAAAAATTGAGGGGGGCTGCATTCATTGCAGAACAAAGTGACATTTTTAATGATTCCATGGGGTTTTTTTTCTATACACCTTTGAATCACTATTTTGAACATTTTTTGCTTGATTATAACAAGCCTGCACTTTTTTTGTTCAGTTACCGTAAGAATATATAATTTTTAATGGCAAAAAAGTCAGGCTTTATTTTTAATATTTTGTTTTATATTTTATCCCCTTCTTATATTGTTTTACAATTAGCAGCATCATACAGTCATCTTAGCCAATATCCTGTAGTAATGTCCCCCATCCTGTAGTAATGTCCCCCATCCTGTAGTAATGTCCCCCTTGTGTCCTGTATAATATGCACATCCTTGTGTCCTGTAGTTATGTCCCCCATACTGTAGCAATGTCCCCATCCTTGTGCCCTATAGTAATGTGCCCCTTCCTTGTTCCCTGAGTAATGTGCCCATCCTTGTACCCTGTAGTATTGTGCCCATCCTTGTAGGATTGTCCATACTTATGCCCTGTAGTATTGTGCTCTTCCTTGTGCCTTGTAGTATTCTGACCATCCTTGTAGTATTCTGACCATCCTTGTAGTATTCTGACCATCCTTGTAGTATTCTGACCATCCTTGTAGTACTGTGCCCATCCTTGTAGTATTCTGCCCATCCTTGTAGTATTGTGCTCATCCTTTTAGTATTGTGCCCATCCTTTTAGTATTGTGCCCATCCTTGTAGTATTCTGCCCATCCTTGTAGTATTGTGACCATCCTTGTAGTATTGTGACCATCCTTGTAGTATTCTGACCATCCTTGTAGTATTCTGACCATCCTTGTAGTATTGTGCCCATCCTTGTAGTATTCTGACCATCCTTGTAGTATTCTGACCATCCTTGTAGTATTCTGACCATCCTTGTAGTATTCTGACCATCCTTGTAGTATTGTGCCCATCCTTGTAGTATTGTGCCCATCCTTGTAGTATTCTGACCATCCTTGTAGTATTCTGACCATCCTTGTAGTATTCTGACCATCCTTGTAGTATTCTGACCATCCTTGTAGTATTCTGACCATCCTTGTAGTATTCTGACCATCCTTGTAGTATTCTGACCATCCTTGTAGTATTGTGTTTATACTTGAGCCTTGTAGTACTGTGCCCATCCTTGTAGTACTGTGCCCATCCTTGTAGTATTCTGCCCATCCTTGTAGTATTCTGCCCATCCTTGTAGTATTGTGTTTATACTTGAGCCTTGTAGTACTGTGCCCATCCTTGTAGTATTGTGCCCATCCTTGTAGTACTGTGCCCATCCTTGTAGTACTGTGCCCAGCCTTGTAGTATTGTGCCCTCATCCTTGCCCCCTATTATGTCGCTCTTCACAAACGCAAAAAAAAAAAATCTCCTCACCTTTCCGCTGTTTCCTCCTATTAGGCTGCGTTTGCAGCATTTTGGAGGCAGCATGTTTCAGCTGTGTCCAGAGCGCTGGGTTGTACAGTACAAGCAGAGTGGATGGGATTTCTAGAAATCCCATCCACTGTGAGTGTGCGGCCTGCAGCAAACACTGACCTGCGGTGCGGCTTTCAGAGTCGCAAGTGTCCTCCGTATTGAAAATACAGCGAGGAGACCGCACCGGCTTGAACCCAGATCGTGAGCACGAGCAGCTGCGGTCTCCTGTATTCTCATAGTGGGCCCTGATCGTGCTCACATAACTGCTTTTTGTGGCCGCAGTCCCCGTGCCGATCACAGCTCTATGCCGGGAGCCGGGGCCGGCAGGCAGGGTTTTATAGTACAGTTGAATTATTTGCGGTGCCGCACAGAGGAGCTCTGAGCACTATACCAATGGCTGCCGCCAGCCAATCAGATGCAAGGAGGTGGCATCATACAGCGACATCACCTTCTTGCATCTGATTGGTCGCGTCATCCATTGGTATAGTGCTCAGAGCTCCTCTGCGCGGCACTGCAAATAATTCAACTATATTATAAAGCCCTGCCTGCCGGCGCCAGCTCCCAGCATAGAGCTGCAATCGTCACGGGTTCTGCGAGCCGCAAAAAGCAGCCTCAGAGGCGGCATGCAGCCCGCGGGCCGCGTGTTTGAGACCTCTGGTCCAGAAGGTAATACTGTGGTGGATCATGAAACAAGACAGACTGCAGATGCCACTACAGATGAAACCACTGAAGATCACTTGTTTTACTTACACTCCCTAAAACACATTCTCTAAAAGAGGAACTGAATGCGCATCCATTGTCTTCTTCTCACAGGGAGTCTAATTTTGACATCCACTGTTCTGACGCAGGAACATGGCCAGGAAAACTAGCAGATGCACAAAAGGTGCCTTGTTATCACCTTGAGCACAAAAACAATAAATGAACCGGATATCAGTAATTGTTTAACACATCCACGGCCAATGACGTACCTATACATCATGGCATGGCTGTGATTGGCCAAGGAAATCACTGTAAAACAAAAAAAAAATAAAATAAAACGAAAATGGTTAACAAAGGGCATACTTACTAGTATCAGCGACACAGCTGTAACACTGCTTCCAGGTCCGCTCATTATCCCTCATGCATATTCACTGCTTCCCTGCCCACCATTTATTTTTACACTTTACTCAGGCAAACAAACAGCCTCTATGAGGACAACCAATTAGAGACACTGGCAGTCTGACTGCAGCCACTCACAGATGCTGTGCCAAAAAGAGAAGAAGAAGTGTGCATAAGGAGGGATACACCAAGTTAATGTATAAAAGAGGTACTTTATTACAAAAATAGAACACAGGATCACACACTTAAAATCATTTAAAAATCATAAAGCCCAAAGGCCTTATGTCAAAAGATGTCCCAACCTCTGTTAAGATTGGACTATCCTCTGCTGCCAGAAGGGAAGAGTCATGCAATAATCAACAGAGAAAATGCAGTACCCAGGGTAACAAAATATGCGTAACTATAACACAGCGATGTACATTAACAATGGGTTGTGCTAGTGCAGCCAACCGAGTACAATACAAAGAGTGACAAAATGTATGTAACAATAACACAATAATATACCATAACAGTCAGTTATATTGCTGTAGAGAATGCCAACCATCTGCAAGGGTACCATATGCAAAGATGTATCCAAAGGACACACAAAGATGGCATCACCATATGCAATTGCAATAAATTATAACTTGCATATAAGGTACCACACCGGGGTAGGCTACTACATAAGGGTAAGCTAACAATAAATAATGTTAATGCAGATAATGTGAACTGACCAAGAGGTGTACAATGCAAGAGTGTATATGCAGATAAGACACCACAATATACAAAAGCAATGGACTATATTGGTGCAGTTAGCATAAGGAATAGTTAGCCTCTATACAGGTAAAAATCCCCAAAAATATTTATAGCATCTCACCAAAGAGTGTCTAGGGGAAATCCCCAGCACAATACACAACCACAAAGATATTAAAATAAACCCTGGATACCAGGCATGGCAACCCTAAATCAGGCATCAGAGGATACACGTCCCCACGCGTATCGTCACCACCTAGGGTGACTTCATCAGGGGTGGGCCCACCCCTGATGAAGTCACCCTAGGTGGTGACGATACGCGTGGGGACGTGTATCCTCTGATGCCTGATTTAGGGTTGCCATGCCTGGTATCCAGGGTTTATTTTAATATCTTTGTGGTTGTGTATTGTGCTGGGGATTTCCCCTAGACACTCTTTGGTGAGATGCTATAAATATTTTTGGGGATTTTTACCTGTATAGAGGCTAACTATTCCTTATGCTAACTGCACCAATATAGTCCATTGCTTTTGTATATTGTGGTGTCTTATCTGCATATACACTCTTGCATTGTACACCTCTTGGTCAGTTCACATTATCTGCATTAACATTATTTATTGTTAGCTTACCCTTATGTAGTAGCCTACCCCGGTGTGGTACCTTATATGCAAGTTATAATTTATTGCAATTGCATATGGTGATGCCATCTTTGTGTGTCCTTTGGATACATCTTTGCATATGGTACCCTTGCAGATGGTTGGCATTCTCTACAGCAATATAACTGACTGTTATGGTATATTATTGTGTTATTGTTACATACATTTTGTCACTCTTTGTATTGTACTCGGTTGGCTGCACTAGCACAACCCATTGTTAATGTACATCGCTGTGTTATAGTTACGCATATTTTGTTACCCTGGGTACTGCATTTTCTCTGTTGATTATTGCATGACTCTTCCCTTCTGGCAGCAGAGGATAGTCCAATCTTAACAGAGGTTGGGACATCTTTTGACATAAGGCCTTTGGGCTTTATGATTTTTAAATGATTTTAAGTGTGTGATCCTGTGTTCTATTTTTGTAATAAAGTACCTCTTTTATACATTAACTTGGTGTATCCCTCCTTATGCACACTTCTTCTCTTTTTGGCATGTAATGTATTAAGTGTGCTGAGGTGAACCCATCTATTGGTATTGGGTAAAAATTATCCCTTCGGGTGGTGCCCTCCCCCCTTGTCTTTGACACTCACAGATGCTGTCACGCAGCATCTGTGAGTGGCTGCAGTCAGACTGCCAGTGTCGCGGGCGGGGAGGAGGGTGTCAGCACACTGCGCTCACCCCTTCTGCTCGGGTCCGGCGGCTGCCGCTGCTCAGTGGTGGCTCGAGCTGTGGGCCGGATCCCAGGGGTTCTCGAGCGGCGCTCCTCGCCCGTGAGTGAAAGGGGATTTGGGGTGTTGGGATAATGTCCGTGACGCCACCCACGGTTGTGGCGATTTGTAGCACCACCGCTGCTCAATACGGGGATCCCGGGGGTGGTGATGTGGAGCAGCTAGGTGTTGTGTTGCCCTCCGTGGGTAGGGGGTTGGTGATCCCGGGGCCCGGTGATGATATGTAGGATGCAGGGCCTGGTGGGCGCAGGGACGCGGAGGCAGCGCGGTGCCTTGCGGCACTGTGGTACTCACTCAGCCTGAGACAGTGACACAGTTCTCGGTAAACAAACGGCTGGTTGGTCGGTCCCACGGACGGCTGCACTTGCTCACCCAGTCGGTAGCGGTGATGTCCCTTTTCCTTGCACCTAATGTTGTCTGTTGGTCGCGATGGGTTCCCACCGGTAACCCGCTCCCCGGCTTCAAGCTGGACCGGAGGAGCTCTACTCTTTGCCCGCAGGCGCTGGCCCTCAGAAACTGGTGCCCTGGCGGTGGCGGTGTCTCTGTTGTACAGGTTGGGCTGTTGCCTTCACTCGGGACTTGGTTGTTGGGGGATCTACGTCCCCTTCACTGACGGATTTGGCAAGTTTGGCGACTCCTAGCCTTGCCGGGGTCCGAGAGGCCCCTGCCCTGGTGCTGACTGTCTTTTGGTACGCTGCTCCAGACCGCCGGGTCACTACCCGTCCGCGGTCCTTCCAGGAACTTCCAAACGGTCACCCCTTCAGACAATCACCACTGTTGCTGACCTTGCTGACCCTGCCCTGCACACAGCTGGACACACTTCAAGCTTCCTTTCTGTAACTGTTCTCACTTTCCTTCAGCTTCTCTTACTCCTCCTTTACCACTTCCACTTCACTTCACTACTTTCGCTTCCTTAGCTCATCTTAGCTGTTTACTCCTCTCCGTCCCTCACTGGACTCTCCCTCAAGCTCTTCCCTGAGCTGACTGCTGGTTTTTCCCGCCTCCAGAGCTGTGAACTCCTCGGTGGGCGGAGCAACCGCCTGGCCCACCCCCTGGTGTGAACATCAGCCTCTGGAGGAAGGCAACAAGGATTTTAGTTTAGCTTTGGTGTTCCTAACTGGGATGTAGGGTGTGTTGGTGCACTGACCTGTGACCCCTGGCTTGCCCAGGGTGTCACACCAGCGTCTCAAATTGGTTGCTCTCATAGAGGCTGTTTGCCTGAGTAAAGTGTAAAAATAAATAAATAAAAAAATGGCATAGGGTGCCCCATATACGAATACCCAGCACATATAAAGCAAACGTCTACAGGCTGCAACCCCCAACTGTGCACGATATCTTAGCTCTGTATGAATATATGAGGGACCCCATGCGTCTTTTTTAAATTATTTAAATAATTTTTAAAAATGGTGTGTGGTCTCCTCCAATTTTAACACCCAGCCATGATAAAGCCGACAACTGGGGGTTGGTATTCGCAGGCAGGGGAGGCCCATGGTTGTTGGGCCCTCCCCAGCCTAAAAATAGCAGCCTTCAGCCGGCCACAGTTGTTGCATACATTAGATGCAACAATTACAGCACTTTACTCGGCTCATCCTGATCACCCAGATTCTGATTTAGAACCAAAACGCTCATTTTTGTCAAAGGAGGAAGAAGATTTGACACCATGAAAAAAAAAAAAATAAGCAAGAGAATTCCTGAGCATGAAAACTGTTTACACCATAAAATGTGTTTCTGTTCATGGAAAACACTTGAGGCATCAGTAGGTAAGGGTCGCATTAGGTAAGGGTGGCAATAGGCAAAGGTGGCAATAGATGAGGGTGTAGGTAAGGGTGGTAATAGGTAAGGGTGGCAATAGGTAAGGGTGGTAATTGACAAAGAACTTAGACCAGATTATGAACAAAGAAAAGAACTAGAAGGATATTCTTTGTGTAATTGTTGACGTAATCAGGCACTTTGCCAGACATGGAAGTGCACTCCGAGGCTCACATCCAAGTCTTGATTTTGCAGACCCTAAAAATGGAATATTTCTAAACTTGTTTAAAAAAACAAAAAAAAAACTCAATGGCACAACACAGCAGAAGTTTTTAAATATTCTCTGGATTTATATGAAAAATAAATATTTTTTTGCTGTCAAACATTAAAAATGAATCTGACATTCAGGATTTTGTGATCATCCCCACAGGTTGAGGGAATCCAGACTGCCATTTTTTTTTTTTTTTTACACTGGTGCAGTGTAAATAGAAAAGTATTAGGACTAAAAAAAAAAAAAACCCAAACCTTCATCTGTGAAAAGTACTGGGAAAATACAAGTTCTCAATCCTTGGACGTATAAAGCAAGTTCCCATTCAATGGCAGCAAACCGTGATCTTCAGAATGGAAAGGGTTATGTTAAAGTTTGATTTATATAGTAAACTTATGCGGGGTTTTAAACACATAAAACTTGTAAAACCTTTATGGTATATCACACGGCATCCATAAAGTGTCCCACAATATGAACCTAATGCACAGCAATGTCTAAACTTCAGAGTATAGAGTAAAAGACGCCGGTGGTGGTGTCACTGTCGCGGGCGGGGAGGAGGGCGTCAGCACACCGCGCTCACCCCTTCTGCTCGGGTCCGGCGGCTGCCGCTGCTCAGTGGTGGCTCGAGCTGTGGGCCGGATCCCGGGGGTTCTCGAGCGGCACTCCTCGCCCGTGAGTGAAAGGGGGGAATTTGGGTGTTGGGATAATGTCCGTGACGCCACCCACGGTTGTGGTGATTTGTAGCACCACCGCTGCTCAATATAGGGATCCCGGAATGGTGATGTGGAGCAGCTAGGTGTTGTGTTGCCCCTCCGTGGGTAGGGGTTGGTGATCCCGGGGCCCGGTGATGATATGTAGGATGCAGGGCCTGGTGGGCGCAGGGACGCGGGGGCAGCGCTGTGCCTTGCGGCACTGTGGTACTCACTCAGCCTGAGACAGTGACACAGTTCTCGGTAAACAGACGGCTGGTTGGTCGGTCCCACGGACGGCTGCCCTTGCTCACCCAGTCGGTAGCGGTGATGTCCCTTTTCCTTGCACCTAATGTTGTCTGTTGGTCGCGATGGGTTCCCACCGGTAACCCGCTCCCCGGCTTCAAGCTGGACCGGAGGAGCTCTACTCTTTGCCCGCAGGCGCTGGCCCTCAGAAACTGGTGCCCTGGCGGTGACGGTGTCTCTGTTGTACAGGTTGGGCTGTTGCCTTCAATCGGGACTTGGTTGTTGGGGGGGGGGATCTACGTCCCCTTCACTGACGGATTTGGCAAATTCGGCGACTCCTAGCCTTGCCGGGGTCCGAGAGGCCCCTGCCCTGGTGCTGACTGTCCTTTGGTACGCTGCTCCAGACCGCCGGGTCACTACCCGTCCGCGGCCCTTCCAGGAACTTCCAAACGGTCACCCCTTCAGACAATCACCACTGTTGCTGACCTTGCTGACCCGTTCCTGCACACAGCTGGACACACTTCAAGCTTCCTTTCTGTAACTGTTCTCACTTTCCTTCAGCTTCTCTTACTCCTCCTTTACCACTTCCACTTCACTTCACTACTTGTTTTCTCCTCACTCTAGCTCTTCCCTGAGCTGACTGCTCTCTAGCCCTCAGCTAGACTTCCATCTTCTTCCAACTCCACACTCTATCTCAACTTGCTTCCTCACTCAAGCTCTCCCTGAGCTCATCTGCCTGGTTTTTCCCGCCTCCAGAGCTGTGTCCTCCTCGGTGGGCGGAGCCAACCGCCTGGCCCACCCCCTGGTGTGAACATCAGCCTCTGGAGGAAGGCAACAAGGATTTTAGTTTAGCTTTGGTGTTCCTAACTGGGGTGTAGGGTGTGATGGTGCAGTGACCTGTGACCCCTGGCTTGACCAGGGCGTCACATCACCACTAGAAGGAACGGCGAAGCAGCGTCTAGAAAACAATGGCCGAATTTTTACTGATGCAGCTTCATCTCAGAAAACTTGCCTGTCAGAAGTCCAAAGACGCCATGTGAAAAGCCTTAATTCTTTAGGGAGAACCTGTTATGGGGAAAAATGCTATCAACCTGCAGATATGGGGTTATTTGCAGGTTACCTGCTCGGCGCCTCAGCATTAAACCCCGCTGCCGGGAGGAAGTGAACTTTAATCCTCCCAGCAGTGGTTTGGTTTCAGTCATGGAGGCGGCGCAGGTTTTAGCCACACTTTTTGTATGTGTGCCGCCCTGTGCCAACAGCCAGGCTGCTCGGATCCGGGTGCTCGGTGGCTCGAGGGGTCTCCGGACCCGGGGGTCGTGCGGGCCACTCGAAAATTAAAGGGGCTATTTACAGGGGGTTTGTGTGTAGAGATTGTGACGCCACTCGTGGTGTGTGGTAAGTGGAGTACCACCGCTTCAGTTGGGAGTACCCGGGGGCGATGGAGTGGGCAGCCTGGTGTTAAACCCCTCCACGGGTAGTTGGATGCCCCAGGCCTCGGTGATGGTGGTTGGAGAGTGCCGTAGGTGCAAAGGGGGTCACTTGCGTACTCACTCAGTTGAATCAGATGACACTGACAACTGGGTAAACCAAAGTTCTGGACACCACTGCTGCTTAGGGGAGCCAGTTCGGGTCCCGTCCCTGATGGTGTTGCAAAATGATCTGTGACCTGGCACTACTTTACTACTTGGTTGGTCCCCGTTTGTGTATAACTAATCAGGTCCCGCTCCCCACTTTGGCTGAGTGAGGGAGCTTGCTCTCAGGGTTCACGCTTGGGATTTCCTGGACCATTTTAGTGGAAAGTCCTATCCCCCTCGTTGCGCTAGTACCCTGATTCTGGAGCGGGTGGAGAGCGTATCTTGAAGGCTCCGTCCTCGTCGGGTCAATTGTCAGGTTGCCTGAAGCTACTCCCTGACCTAGGGTTCACGTACCCCGTCGTGCCCTGGTCCCAGCCCGGGTGATGGTGCAAGGTCACCAACTGTCCTCCTTGACAGTTCCGTGCCCCTTGCCACGATCCCCTGCGTCCAGCTCCTTCTAGGCCCAGACCACCATCTGCCACCTAGGTCTCAACTCCGGAGCCCTGCTCCTGACCTCCTCTCTCCTTCACTTCCAAACTCTTTCTCCTTCCTCCTAACACTTCTGACCTCCCCTAACCAACCCCCCCAAGTGGGCGACCCTATTCCACTCAGGCCGTCCACTGGTGTGTCTGGTGGGTGTGGTGCAGGGTGTTCCTAGGATTTTTGATTAGCTGCTGTTGGCAACACCATTTAGTTAGGGACCCTAAACCAAGGAGGATTTGGATATTGCACGGGAGGGAAGATTGTACAATACCCTGTGACGACCTGATAGTCCAGGGGCGTCACATATGGAGAGCGGCGGCTGTAACCGCCCCCTGCACTGACTGACAGCTACTCAGCATTAGAACCAGCTGTCACTCAGTGCGGGGGGGGACAGTTACAGCCGCTGCTCTCTATACACAGAGTGGTGACTGAACCTGCGCTGGCACTGCCTCCATTACTGAAACCAAAATGCTTCCAGAACGATTAAAGCTCATTTCCTCCCAGCAGCCGGGTTTAATGTGCAGGCGCCGGGCAGGTTCAGAATGCTATTACCCTACAGATTAACCACATATCTGCTGGTTAATAATATTTTTCCATGTGACAGATTCTCTTTAACTGGAAGAGGAACCTACAGCTGCCGGCCACATATAGACACATATAGATGGCCGGCAGCTATATAGATGGCGAATAAGCATGTGATTTTGTTTCCCAACATTGCCTACCCCTGCACCGCGGTCACACTGTTTATTTTTTCCCAGACATTTTTAGTGGTTTCACTCATAAAAAAGCCAGAAACATCTCACAAAACATTTGAGAGGTCCTTCCCATTCACTTCTATGTACAAAAATTGCTGTTCACACTGTACAATCAAGCTTTTGAACCTCTTTTAAATTCACATTTACAAAGATGCCATGTGGTTACAAGAAGGGAAGAGACCATTGTTCGGGCCTGTTATCCTTCTCCATAGAAGACAATGGGATGGCAAAATTTTGTAAGCGTTTTTTTGAGGCGTTATTGGCTTAAAAACTGTAAAAAAAAAATGCTAACCTTTCCCCGCCAACCTGAGAAAACATTAACAAAAGAGCTTGGGACGAAAAAAAAAAAAGAAATTAGTGTTTCCTACTTGAAAAATGTTTTCATTTTTGACTGAAGAAAGTGTCATGTGAAAGTATCCTTAAAGGGGGTGTCCACTACTTTTGTGTAAATCAGATTTTATTTGAATAAAGAACATGTTTACAAGTTATAGGCTAGGCAACATATGATATAGAGTAGAATAACTCAAATCTTGGAGGTAATAAGTAATACAACACTTTTCTGCTTGCATAATAATTCCTTTGATTACACACTTCAGGTCAGACCATCATCACCCATGTAATAGCTTTGCTTTGGAGATGATGCCCACTGGGTGACCAACAATCCGACCCCCATACAAAAATTTATGCAGCCTCGTTTACAAACGGGAGGTAACGTAGATGCACAAAGTCCCTGAGATGACAATCCTTTCTAACAATGTAAACATAACATAAAATGTACAAAGAGGAAAGAAAGATGAGAAAAGAGGAAATGTAGGGGGAGAGGGAAAAGAAAAGAAGGACGAAGAAGATGTCTCGTCTGGGTCGTGTACAGCCCCCGGCACTTTTGTTTTGTGGAATGGACAATCACAGAGGTCTCACGCCCCCAACTGAAGCTTGAAGCCATAGTACCAGGTCTGGTGTCTCTCTATACATAATCCACGACGCCCACAGCCTGAACACTCGCTCCCCCGAGTCAGACGCCTGGCCGACCAGCTCCTCCATCCTATAGATATGGTTCATCTCGGCCACCAGTTCAGCCCGCGAGGGCACTTTGGTCTGCCTCCAGTACCTTGGGTTAATCTCCTTGCCCCCGTCAAAAAATGCCTTAACAGGCTTCTCTTGAAGTTGGTGATCGAGATATTGCTTAAGGATAGAAGAGCCAGTTCCGGCGTCGGCTCAAACCTAGTGGATGACACTTTATTCAGAAGGGCAAACACGTCTAGCCAAAAATATTGTATGAGAGGACAAGACCACCACATGTGGATGTATGAGCCTCTATCGTTGAGCATCTCCAGCATTCTTCAGAGACAGATGGGAACATGGAATGAATTCTGGTTGGGCAGTGATACCACCTAGAAACTATTTTGTAGCCCTGTTCCTGTGACGCTACTGTCGCGGGCGGGGAGGACGCCGCCGCTGCTGCGCTCTCGCTAACGCTCGGGTCCGGCGCTGCTGCGGCTTCTCGGTGGCTCTAGCAGTGGGCCAGATCCGGGGACTCGAGCGGCGCTCCTCGCCCGTGAGTGAAAAGGGTGGTTGGTTTGGGGGATTTAGTCCGTGATGCCACCCACGGGTCGTGGTGAAGATGGGCACCACCGCTGCTGGAGACGAGGATCCCGGGAGCGAAGGTAGGGAGCAGCTGGGATGTTGTTTTCCCCCTCCGTGGGTAGGGGTCGGTGGTCCCGGGGCCCGGTGATGTGACGGGGAGGCAGGGTTGGTGAGGTGCAGGGTTGCAGGGACAGCGCGGTGCGGTGCCTAATGGCACAGGTGTACTCACTCAGTAAGAAATGTACTAAGTCCTCGGTAAACCAAACGGCTGGATGGACGGGTCCCGCAGCTGGCTGCTGTATCTCTCCCCGGACAGGTGATGGCGGCTGTCTTTCCCTGCACCTTGATGTTCTCGTTTGACTACTATGGATCCCCAACGGTAGTCCGCTCCCCGGTGTATGGGTACCGGAGGAGCCCGTTTGCCCGCAGGCAATGGCCCTTGGGTCTCTAGCCTTAGGCGGTAGCTGTATACCCTCACGGTGTGGGCGGTTGCCTTCAATCGGGACTTTTGCTGTTAGGAAACCCCTGGGGTTCCGGTTACACTCGGATTTGACTATTGTCGGCGGCTCCAAGCCTAGTCGGGGTCCGATGGCCCTGCCTGTGTGTGCTGGCGTCACTTCGCTCCCCGGTCGGTACCGGCGGGCCAACGCCTGACCCCAGTCCTACGGTTCCGCGTTGCTTCACCACTCCTGCAGACGGCCACCACCGTCTGCCAACCTTGCTGTCAGTGCCTGGGCCACAAAGCCAGACACCCCAGTGTTTACTCCTCTCACTTCCACCTCCTGGACTAAACTGTTCTTTTTCCCGCCTCCAGGCCTGTGAACTCCTTGGTGGTTGGGGCCAACCGCTTGGCTCCGCCCCACCTGGTGTGGACATCAGACACTGGAGGGAGGCAACAAGGGTTTTGTGTTTGGCTGGTGTCCCTGTCTAATGGGTGTTTGAGTGTTATCTGTGACGACCTGGCTAGTCCAGGGCGCCACACTACATCCAGCGACGACTTGTGGGTAAAGAGTAATATTTTTGAGCGTTTCTCACGTGTGAGGGGTCTCCCCAAATCCACCTCCCATTTCAAGAAGAAAGGGGCATCATCCTCCCGTCCAGACAACTCAATCTGGAACATTTTGTATAGCAGGGCAATGGTGTGTTCCAGAGGCTCTCCCCCCAGACACGGAGACTCAAAGGGCGTCAAGGGCCTATAAAAGTTAGTTTGTGGTGAAAGGGAGTTAATAAAGCTCTTCAATTGCTCATAACCAAACCAAGCTCCTGCGGGAGTGCGGTTGTCGGGAAAGAAAGAATGAAGGGGCCTCATACCCACATTGGACACTAGATCCCTCATTATGGACACCATGCCTCTGGACATGTGAAGAAATATGTTGCCTGTTAAATCTGTCGAGAGTAGAGAATTATTATGTAAAGGTGTCAGTGGAAATGCCCAGGAGTGTGTTCGAGTGTCCACTACTTTTACACTGATGGCCTCTCCTTAGGATAAGCCATGAAAGTCTGATCGGCCGGGGTCCGACACCCAGCACATCAGCTGTTCTCGGTCCCAGCGGTAGCAGCAGGCGGCCAGAAATGCTCCATTTGTTCACATTGATTAGTCACTTAGACATATTGTGTGGAATAAAACTCTCGTCCACTACATCTGAAGCATATCCAACCCAACACGTTTGTGATTCCGGTCAGAGAAAATCATTAGGATTGAGTGATGCCTGTCAGTGTGTAAACCTAGCCTAAAGTGTAGCAGAGCTGCCTTTTTTCATTTTCATATCTGGTTTTACATAGGACTGCAGGTGACTTTCATCAAATTTCATAAATATGAAGGCATCGTGCTGCCGACTCTATACATATTTTGTGACCCTTTCTACCAAATTGTCATGGAGCTAAAACCCATAATATTCAAAACACTGGTTGCTATGACAATTTCACTAAAGTGTACTTTTCTGAAAGTGCATCCGTAGCAACCGGAATGTCAGGTATGACAGTAGAAGGCCTAGCTTAGGAGTCAGTGGGAAACAGTTGCCCGTAGCAACCAGAATGTCAGGTATGGCAGTAGAAGGCCTAGCTTAGGAGTCAGTGGGAAACAGTTGCCCGTAGCAACCGGAATGTCAGGTATGGCAGTAGAAGGCCTAGCTTAGGAGTCAGTGGGAAACAGTTGCCCGTAGCAACCGGAATGTCAGGTATGGCAGTAGAAGGCCTAGCTTAGGAGTCAGTGGGAAACAGTTGCCCGTAGCAACCGGAATGTCAGGTATGGCAGTAGAAGTCATGGATTAGGAGTCAGTGGGAAACAGTTGCCAGTAGCAACCGGTATGTCAGGTATGACAGTAGAAGACCTAGATTAGGAGTCAGTGGGAAACAGTTACCCTTAGCAACCAATCAGTTCTCAGCTTTCATTTAAAAAGGGCCTTTGAAAGATAAGTGCTGGAATCTGATTGGTTGCCAGGTAAACAACTCCATTTCTTTTGCCACAGGATATTATAATTAACGGGTTTTTCTACTTACCAGTCACCGCCGTGTCGCCATTGAGGTAGAGCGTCATTCCCAAAACCATCAAAATCCCCAATGTAAGAATATAAGGCCTGCGTCTCCCCCAGCGAGATCGACAGTGATCACTGGCCGATCCTACCACCGGCTGGAGAATGAAACCCAATATGGGGCTGATGAGCCAGACCAGGCTGTACAAGCTTCTAGGGAGTCCAACACTCAACAAGACGGGGGTGACAAACGCAGCCTCCACCGCATAACAAAACTCTCTACCAAACATGGCCATGCTGTGCATAAGAAGCCTGCCGGTCGACCTTCTGGGGGGCTCCACCAAATTGAAGACCCCCTCCATCTGCTCAAGGCTTCTGCTGTAGTCCATGCCATTTAGAGGGGGATGCATGCTAGTGCTGGCAACGATGGGAGTAGTAGTGGAGGCTTGATACTCAACATCCTTGGAGAGAGTCATGGTATGTTAGTGAGGGTCAGACACTTTCTCCTTTGTGATGGAGCAGCTCTGAGCTTCCAGGCTTAGGGAAGGCGTGACTCCTCACATAGCTGGACGATCACAAGTTTAGGAGGAAAAAAAAAAAAGTCATGTGAATGTGAACTTCAGAAGTTCAGACATCTTACTGCACACGGCTCATTTAATTCACAAATTCAGGTTATCGTAAGTGCAGACGAGGTATCGTATGAAACGTGCCTCATCACAAAGCCGCCTCGTTACAAAGCAAAGAGTATGGAATATCAGGTCGGGATTCTTAGGCCCTGTGCACACGCTGCAGTTTTTGAACAATTTTTTTTAAAAGCTGCATCAAAATCTGCATGCCTCGCCTGAAGTCAGCAAGTCTATGGCATTTTAGATTTGCTGTGCACACGGTGCGTTTTTTTTTTTTCAGTGCGGTTCTGGTGCAGATTTTGATGCAGAAAAAAATCTGCAGCATGCCAATTCTTGGTCGGGTTTAGCAGCGTTTTATTCACTCATTGACTTTCTTGATGGCCCGAAAAACCGCATCAAAACTGCGTCAAAACCGGATCCAGTTTTAACGCTTTTTTGCCACAGCATACAGAAAATTTCTGTACCAAATCTGCAGCGTGTGCACATAGCCTTAGACAGAATTTGTGGTGCAGTTTTTCCATAGAAATAAAAAGGAAGAATTTTCCTCTTCAAAATCCTCAAAAACCAACTCAAACACTGTTCACATTCACTTCTATGAGAAATCCACTTTACTGTATATATGAGTTTTTGGGGGGGGTTTTAAAGGTTTTGGAAAAACTCCTGGTGGAAAAAAAGTAATTTGTCACTACTTTTAGTAGTATTGTCAAAGCAAGAAGCTGCAATGTTCAGGATCAAGATTCTTCCAAAATACTTCATGAAAAGAAAGACTCCTAAAAAAAACCCCATGCATTAAGCGAACCTTTATTTTTTTTTTTTATTGAGATTTAAGAGCAGAAACTCTCTAAGCGCATGTTCACATGGAGTCATTTACACAGTGAACAGCAGCTGAAAGCACATTCCCGCACTTTGCACAGATATGCTGAAGATCGAGCTCACTGTGTACAGAGCAGTGACATGTCTCTATGACTGAAAACTGGAGGCTACCAGGAGGAATAAAGTTCATTTTCGCCTGGTAGCTGCACTTTCAGTGGGGGGCCAGGAAGCTTTGTAAGGCGTCCTTCACACGTCCATGTTTCTGATACGTGACGTCCGTTTTCACATGTACTGGAGACACAGACACAAGTAGACCCATTCAAATCAATGGGTCCGTGCACACCTCTGTGTTTTATCATGGACCGTGTGTCCGTGTGGAGCAAACACGTATCTGTGTGCTCCACACAGCGACAAGTCCATTTTTCTCCGGTAGAACAGGTGGCACACAGACTGCACACTAATGTGATCCTAGAGACATCACTGTGACATGTATCGGAGAAAACATCTGTCTGTGAAATAAAATGATTATACTCACTTGTCTCGGCGCTACTGTCACTTCCGGGCCCACTCACTATGCTCATGCATATTCACTGCACTGCGGACCCGGAAGCAGCAGCAGCGTCGGAGACAGCAGTGCCATGGACAGGTGAATATAGCAGTTCATACTGTCCGTGTGCTATGCTGATGTCACACGTATAGCATACTGATAGCACATGCTGAACAAACACATGGAGACACACACACACACACACACACACACACACACCATGGACCATGTAAAATGTGTGTGTTTTGCACGAACGTGTGAAAGAGCCCTAACAAGGCATGTACGGACCTATTGAAGTTTAGGTTCACTGGGTTTGGCTAGACATTAGTTAAAAGTTTGGTTTGGGACCTGAACTTTACCCAGGACCCCGAACCCCATCTAAGTCAATGTGGACCCAAACTTTGGTGCTGTAAAATGGATGTAGTAAGGGCTAGGGGGCTCCATAAGGAAGCAAAACAGGGACAATTGCCCTGCAAACATGTGGATATGGAATCAATTTTAAAAAAAGTTATGGGATCCCGCCTATTTTTGATAACTAGGGCAGGTAAAGCAGACAGCTGCGGGCTACAACCCTCAGCTATCTGATTTACGCTGACTGGTTACCAAAACCAGAGGGGATCCCATGCCATTTTTTAAATTACTTATTTAAATATTTTTTTTAGAAAAAACGGCGAGTGGTCCCCCTTATTTTTCATAACCAGCCAAAGTTCTCAGAACAAGGCTCCATAGGTGACTGCCATTCAGTGCTAAGTACGGAATTAAGAGAAATTCTGTACCTGCCGGTGATCAGGAGTGACCTATGGAGCCATGTTCTGAGAAAATTCTCAGAATGAAGCTCCTTAGAAACTGATGGACGTTGTGGTACATTACACCATTGGATTATGTCGCAACTCCCAGGATTTATTTTGAATTAATAAATTGGTGAACGAGGGATAGTGTGAGGGAGTCTTTATTCAAATAAACTATTTTTTTCCTGTGTCTGTGTTTTTTAACTCTACACTTACAGGGTCAGTAATAGGGGTGTCTGTTAGACGCTTCTCCATTACTAGTCCCTGGGCTTGATGCCAGCTGTCAATTTACAGCTGACTTCAACTTCACAAGTATTAGCCCGATTGCCACCGAACCAGGTTAATCAGGAAGCTGCTGGTAAAAAGCCAGAATTGGATGTGCCACGTCTGGGGCGGCTGCGTGCTGCTATTTTTAGTCTGGGAAAGGCCAAATATCCATGGTCTTTCCCACTCTGATAATATCAGCCCCTAGCTCTCTGCTCCAACCAAAAATAGGGTTGAGCCCACTCTGTTTTTTTTTAATTATGTAAATAAATCATTTAAAAAAAAATGGCATGAAATCCCCTCAAGGTAAAGCTGACAGCTGAGGGATGCAGCTTGCAGTTGTCTGCTTTATTTGTGCTGGTTATCAAAAATAGTTGGTAGGCCATGTCATTTTTTATTTATATATATATATATATATATATATATATATATATATATATATATATATATATAAAATGGGGGACATTACTAAAAGAAGGGGATTAGGATGAGGGACATTGCTACAAGATTGGGACCAGGAAGGGGGGGGATATTACTACAAGATTGGGACCAGGACGGGGCACATTATTACAGGATGGGAAACATTACAGGATGGGGGACTTTACTAAAAACATAGGGATCAGAATGAAAGAGATTTTTACAGGACAGGGGATATCATTATGTTGGGCTAATTGTTAAATAACTCTTCTGTATGGCGCTGATTTTATAAATTAAAGACAAATTCAAAATAAAGTACAAAAAATATAATGGTAAAATATTTTGCCATTTAAAATTATTTTCTATGTAAAAACTGAAGTAAACAAGGAAACTTGTACCATAGCACATATGATAAACTCCCCCCAATAACTCACTCCAAAAATGGTTAAAGATTATTAAAAAGCCGTATTGAACAAAAATGGTACCATTGAAATTGTCATGAAAGAACACATATTACATTTTTTCTATGTGCTGCCAATTTACCCAGCTGAGTCTGAGACCCCTGGTGTAGATGGAGGGCATCATAAGGTTAATAGTTAGCCAGCCCTGAAGATGAGAGGAGGGTAAGAAACAAGTGGCAGATATGTGGCGTCCCTGAGGCTTCAGTCGCCACAGGGTTCTGCACCTCACTTTAGGGTACAGTACTTATCCTGGATCCAGAGGAGGTTGGTACTAGTTCCACTACACACAAACTCATACATACATTTAGGTTTCCCTCCCCAATGGGGACTGGGCTAGCGTCGGGTCTTAAGCCCACTAGTGACAGAGAACCGGGGGAGAATTAGCCACCAGGGGGAGTTAAGAGCTGATGTACCAACCCCGTGCCAGCGGCTGAGCCGCTCGGATCCAGAAAACACGGTGGCTCGAGGGGTCTCCGGACCTGGGGGTTCGTGCGGTCACTCGAGTTTGAAAAGGTGGATATATACAGGGGAGTTAGAAGTTCGTGACGCCACCCACGGTGCGTGGTAAGATGGAGTACCACCGCTGCTGTTGGTGGGGGAGCCCGGTGGCGGTGGTATGGCAGCAAGGTATTTAAGGTATTTAAGATATTTTAGGTGGTTTGTGCCCGGGGCCCGGTGGTTGTGAGGGATGAATCTTGAAGACTTCACCCCCGACGGGTAAATTACCAGGACACTTGAAGCTACTTCCTGGCCTAGGGTCCACGTACCCCGTCATGCCCTGGCCCCTGCCCGGAGATGGCTCAAGGCCGCTGGCTGCCCTCCTCGGCAAGTCTGTGCCCCTTGACACGATTCCCTGAGACCGGGATTCCAGCTCCTACCAGGCCCAGACCAACGTCTGCCACCTAGTAGACTCATAGCAAAAACTGTGGAAAGAAAGCGCACATAGGGTTTTAACCGATAGATATAGGTGCAGGGAATAGGACAGGTACTCACCTGCTTCAGTTGTGACAGGCACAACTCCTTGTCAGCATGGAATAAATGAATACAAAAGTGGTCAGCTGCAGCCCCGATATTGCAACAGGATGGGGGATGATCAAAAGAAATCGGGTTAAATGCTGCGCTAAAAACCACAATCCAAAGATATATCGTGAATTCCTTTTCTTTATTTTCACAGGTCAACGCGTTTCAAAGGCATCTCCACCTTCTTCATCAGGACAAAAATCAGAAAGGAACAGCTGTTCCTTTCTGACTTTTGTCCTGATGAAGAAGGTGGAGATGCCTTTGAAACGCGTTGACCTGTGAAAATAAAGAAAAGGAATTCACGATATATCTTTGGATTGTGGTTTTTAGCGCAGCATTTAACCCGATTTCTTTTGATCATCCCCCACCTAGTAGACTCAAGGAGCCCTACTCCTGACCTCCTCTCTCTTTCTCCTCCAGCACACAACAACTACTCTCACTTTTTCACTTTCCCCTACCAACCCCTCAAGTGGGTGGCCCTATTCCCTTCAGGCCCCCCAATGATGTGGCTGGTGGGTGTGGTGTAAAGTGTTCCTAGGGTTTTGACTGGCTCTGATATTAGCAACACCAAAGGACAAGGATCCTTAACCAAGGAGGATTGGATACTGTGCAAAAGGGCAGGTTGCACAATACCATGTGAGGACCTGATAGGTCAGGGCGTCACACTGACACAGGAAAAAGGGAGTGTTCTCCAGCAGGAAAGGACAGGAGCTGATGGGTTTTCTTGGTAGCTCCTGTGGGACATAGAAGTTTACACGGTGGCTGATGGGAGAGCTTCATTGCTCCCTCGGGACTGGTGCTGTTCAGGGTGCAGATCCCTAGGGTGAAACAGACTCCAGGTTGTATCTCCAGAATCTGCAGGACAGGGGGATTGTACGTCCCTCTGGCCCCCACCAGTTCTCGGAGCACAGTGGCACAGAGGATCTGCAGTCGTGATCAAGGTCGGGCCCCATCTTGGACCCGAGTCACCTGCATACGGGACGGGAGTTAACATTACAGGAACCACGGTCCCCAAGCAGCTTCAGGCCACGGGGATCCATCTTAAAGGTGCAGGAAGGAAGGGCCCACAGGATACCATACCGGTTCTGACCTCCAAGGGATCCGAGATCGGCTGAAGCCCATCACGGCGGAGACTGGCATCTCCCGGGCAACCCATGGACAGTGAGTAAAGACCTGGAACTGCGACTACTGTGTCCGTCCATTCATTGCCGGCTCCCCGCCCGCACATTAGCGCCAACGGCCACTACTACTACCATCATCCTCCCTGGGGTCTAGCTTCACCTGCGGGAAGCTGAAACATCCTGGCAGTGACAGCACCCGCATCAGAGGAAAGCTTATCCCTGGCTGCATACCGCAGGTGGCGTTACGAGACAACTACCCTCATCATCCCATCCACCATCCATCAATCCCCTTTTTATTGTACACCTCGGGGCCACGAAGCCGGGCAGGGCCACCCGTTACATCCTAGACCCGACATCACCGGCCCGGTGATGAGTACATTTAACCCCTGCCTCGTGGGTGCTACAGGTATACAAATATACCTAGACAAAGCTGAAAAATGAAAAATAAAAAGAAGGAAGCTCATCATGCTGTGGCCGGAATATCGTTGACATTGAGAAGTGACCCTGGCAGGAGGGCGTCAGACCGGAAGAAAGGACTAGAGCTGAGGGCTATGGGACCCAAGACAGCGAGAAGGAGGGGGCTAGAGAGGCAACATGTCTTGTAAGTGTCGCGGGTGGGGAGGGAGCCGTCGCTGCTGCGCTCTCGCTGGCGCTCGGATCCGGCGCTGCTGCTGCTGCTCGGTGGTTCGAGCGGTGGGCCGGATCCGGGGACTCGAGCGGCGCTCCTCGCCAGTGAGTGAAAGGGGTGGTTTGGTTTGGGGATTTGGTCCGTGACGCCACCCACGGTTTGTGGTGAAGGTGGGCACCACCGCTGCTGGTGACGGGGATCCTGGGAGCGTTGTTAGGGAGCAGCTGAGATGTTTTCCCCCTCCGTGGGTAGGGGGTTGGTGGTCCCGGGGCCCGGTTGAGGTGACGGGGAAGCAGGGCTGGCAAGGTGCAGGGTCGCTTGGACTGCGCAGCACGGCGCCAGTCGGCACGGTAGTACTCACTCAGCCACAAATGGATGCACAATCTCTGGTAAAACAAACGGCTGGATGGACGGGTCCCGCAGCCGGCTGCTGTGGCTTCTCCCGGACGGTTGGTGGTGGCTGCCTTTCCCTGCACCTTTTGTGTGTGTTCGGTCCCGATGGCTTCCCACCGGTAACCCGCTCCCCAGCGTGGATATATGCCAGAGGAGCCCTTTTGCCCGCAGGCTCTGGCCCTGGGAACTCTAGCTGTGGCAGTAGCTGTACTTCCCTTGTGCTGTTTGGACGGTTGCCTTCAATCGGGTCTTGGCTGTTTGGAAACCCCTGGGGTTCCGGTCACTAACGGATTTGACCTGTTTAACGGCGACTCCAAGCCTGGTCGGGGTCCGCAGGCCCTGCCGGTTTGTGCTGGCTTCACTTCGCTCCCCGGTTCGGTACCGGCGAGCCACCGCCTGTCCCCGGTCCTACGGTTCCACGTTGATCTGCCTCTCCTGCAGACGGCCACCACCGTCTGCCAACCTTGCTCTAAGTGCCCGGGCCAGTTCGCTCCTCACTACTACTTCACTCCTCTCCTGACTCCTACTCACTTCTGACTGACTTCCTTTTCCCGCCTCCAGGACTGTGAACTCCTCAGTGTGTGGGGCCAACCACCTGGCCCACCCCACCTGGTGTGGACATCAGCCTCTGGAGGGAGGCAACAAGGATTTGTGTCTGACTGATGTGCCTATCTCGGGGTGGGGGTGTTGTGTTGTAGTACTTGTGACGACCTGGCTAGTCCAGGGCGCCACATTCCCCCTTGGTTAAATGCAGACTGTCCACGGGCTGCTCGTCCATCACCGGTTTTATTTTTAACTGAAAAAGGTAGAAAAACATATGAAAAACATTCAACAAAGCATTTTTATGGATCTTCCCTTAACGGGAGGCACGGTACTTTAACGTTACAACACATTTTTATTAATAACGGTCGGCTTCCGCTCTCCCACCCAAACAACCTGGCCCTGATGCTGCCCCTAAGAAGTGGGCAGCACCCCTTGACCCCAGTCCAGATCCAGGCTGCCCGAGCAGGAACGGGTACGGTGTTTTGCACCCTACGGTCACTTCAGGGGACCCCACGTCCAGGGGGACCTCTGACCCCCGGAGGATGGCCACCGGTCCAGGTGGTGGCCCCAGCCTACTCTGCTGCGGGCCCTTCCTCCAATCTGCCTCTCCGGAGGCAGCAACGGAAACATGCCAACATATTTACATTTCCACTAGTTTGTGGGTGCCCTGCTAGTTCTCAGGCATGTCCATAAGTAGTTTCTTATGCACGGTAACAAAGGGTCCCTACGGGGACTACTTGCCGGCAACGGCCGGGTCAATCACAATCGACAATCAGGTGACATCTTCGGTTTGATTACTTTCATTATTCATTTACTTATTCACACACTCAACGTATCACACCCCTAAATGGTAGTTTCCCTGTACCTAAGCGGGGGTCGACCTAGGTTGGGACGTGTGGACCTTCGGGGCCCAATTTCAGTGGTGACAGGCAGTGGGGCAGAGGGAACAACTGGTTCCTCTTCCCGTCTATCGTGTGGGGCAGGCGGAGACATAGGGGAGCTGGGTACAGGTGCATCCCTGGGCACTGGCTCATCGTCAACTACTTCCATCTCTTTTTCGTCCACGGGTTGTGGGAACAGTATCACTGGAAGAATCACTGCGCCGTTCTGCGTAGGCCAATCTGCCGGGAAATCACCCATCATGGTGTGGATTACCCCTTTTTCCTTCTCCCCAGCCGGTCTGGGGACCGGAGCTTCAGTTGCCACCCTCAATGGTGGTGGGCACCTCTTCAGGTGGTCCCTGGAAACCGTGGCCACAGTGTCGTGGGCGGGTAGGATGCCGCCGCCGCTGCGCCCTCGCTGGCGCTCGGGTCCGGCGCTGCTACTGCTGCTCGGTGGCTCGAGCGGTGGGCCGGATCCGGGGACTCGAGCGGCGCTCCTCGCCCGGACAGTGAAAGGGGTGCTGATTTGGGTTTGGGGAGTTGGTCCGTGACGCCACCCACGGTTTGTGGTGAGGTGGGGACACCACCGCTGCTCTGGACGGGAATCCAGGGAGCAGCCGAGATGTTTCTCTCCCCTCCGTGGGTAGGGGGTTGGTAGTCCCGGGGCCCGGTGAGGTGAGAAGGGGAGGCCGGGTTGGCGAGGTGCAGGGTCGCGGGGGCAGCGCGGTGCCAGACGGCATGGTGGTACTTACTCAGCCAATGATGGATACAGAGTCTCCGGTAAAACAAACGGCTGGATGGACGGGTCCCGCAGCCGGCTGCGGTAGCTACTCCTGGTAGGTTGGTGGTGGCTGCCTTTCCCTGCACCTGTTGTGTAACCCGCTCCCCAGCTTGGATATGGGCCGGAGGAGCCCCTTTTGCCCGCAGGCTCTGGCCCTGGGAATTCTAACTGTGGCGGTAGTTGTATTTCCCTTTCTCGGTTTGGACGGTTGCCTTCAGTCGGGTCTTTGCTGCTAGGAAACCTCGGAGGTTCCGGTCGCTAACGGATTTGACCAGTTTAACGGCGACTCCAAGCCTGGTCGGGGTCCGTAGGCCCTGCCGGTTTGTGCTGGCTTCTCTTCGCTCCCCGGTCCTACGGTTCTGCGTCAATTAGCCTCTCCTGCAGATGGCCACCACCGTCTGCCAACCTTGCTCTTGGTGCCCGGGCCACGTACCCGGACACGGTCAGTCTGCTCCTCTACTACTTTACTCCTCACACTTTCACTCTCTGAACTACTCTGACTTCCTTTCCCGCCTCCAGGACTGTGAAGTCCTCAGTGGGTGGGGCCAACCTCCTGGCTCCACCCCACCTTGTGTGGACATCAGCCCCTGGAGGGAGGCAACAAGGATTTGTGTGTGACTGGTGTGCCTATCTCGGGGTGTGGGTTGTGTTGTTGCAGTACCTGTGCCGACCTGGCTTGTCCAGGGCGCCACATTCCCCCTTGGTTAAATGCAGACCGTCCGTGGGCTGCCCGTCCATCACCGGTTTTATTTTTGTTAAACTGTAGAAAAAGGTAAACAACATTTAAACAAAGCATTTTTCATGAATCTTCCCTTCACGGGAGGCACGGTACTTTAACGTTACTAATGGTAGTCACTTTTATTAAAACATACGGCTTCCGCTCTCTCCCGCCCAAACAACCTGGCCCTGATGCTGCCCCTAAGAAGTGGGCAGCACCCTTTGACCCCAGTCCATCTCCAGGCTGCCCGAGCGGGTACGGGTATGGTGTTTCGCACCCTACGGTCTTTTCAGGGGACCCACGTCCATGGGAAACCCCTGACCCCCGGAGGATGGCCACCGGTCCAGGTGGTGACCGGGCCCCAGCCTACTCTGCTGCGGACCCTTCCTCCAATCGGCCTCTCCGGAGGCGGTAACGGATTTATGCCAAATATTTACATTTCCACTAGTTTGTGGTTGCCCTGCAAGTTCTCGGGCGTGTCCGTAAGCAGTTCCATAAGCACGGTGTAAAGGGTCCCTACGGGGACAACTTGCCGGCAGCGGCCAATCACGGTTGACAATCTGGTTAACTTCTCGGTTGATTACTTTCATTCATTTACTTAACAACAGTACTGGTGGTCCCAACGGGCACAACAGTGCAACGGAGGGACCGCTGCCGTCACTGCTCACTTTCACCCTCTTCACCCGGCGCCGGGTGGAAAAACACGGGTACCAACCCCTCCAGCGCATGGCAGGCGCGACGGGGAAGGGCCGCCCGATATCCAGTATTCCCGCTCCGTGGGATGTAAGTGGCCTCCATGTCATACAAAGCGACGACTCCTTCCTCCTCCGAGACAGGTTCGGTGTCAGGCCCGGAGTCACTATCGTCCGTTCCTGCGCCAGGCGGGTTGCCACCAGCTGCCGCAGTCTCCGGGCTCGCCACTTTTTCTGCTGCCGCTACAGGGGGCCGCAAGCCAGACGGACCAGCAGCGGCGGGGTACGCGGGCAGGGAAGACGGGGGCAGTATGGGGGCCAGGGGCAGACCGGGTCCCTCAGCCGCAGCGGCCGGTCCCTCAGGGACACAGGGGCATGGGTCACTCACCAGCTCCTCCATCATGGCCTCCATCACGTACACCCGGGCGACCGCAGCTACCTCCTCCACCTCCGCGGTCCACTGCTCCATCAGAAGACATATCTGATTCCGGTAGCGCCGGCAGATCCCCGCCGTGCGGGCCCTGAGCCATACCGCTGTTCCGGGCACCGGCTCTGTGATCTCTGCGTGGCCGGATGGGGCAGACATGTTGGTAACGGTGCCTTCCAGGAACCAAATATGGCCGCAGAGTCCTGGCGTCCCTGCTTTTATAGCCGCGGCTTACATGCGGCCGGACGCCATCCGTCCCCACTTGGTCTTTTCACTGCACCTCCTCTTTAGGGGCGGAGCTTCAGCTTTCGCGCCTTTACTGCTCGAGAAGACCCTCGAGCAGGAAAGTTTTCGTGCCCAAGATGGCGGCTTATGAAATTTTTCGGCCGGACACCACCGGCGGGATACAAGGCGCACTTCTACCAGCCGATAGAACGGTAAGATCCTGTTTGTGACGCCAAGTTGTGTCGCGGGCGGGGAGGATGCCGCCGCTGCGCCCTCGCTGGTGCTCGGGTCCGGCGCTGCTGCTGCTCGGTGGCTCGAGCGGTGGGCCGGATCCGGGAACTCGAGCGGCGCTCCTTGCCTGGACAGTGAAAGGGGTGCTGATTTGGGTTTGGGGAGTTGGTCCGTGACGCCACCCACGGTTTGTGGTGAGGTGGGGACACCACCGCTGCTCTGGACGGGGATCCCGGGAGCGATGACAGGGAGCAGCCAAGATGTTTCTCTCCCCTCCGTGGGTAGGGGGTTGGTGGTCCCGGGGCCCGGTGAGGTGAGAAGGGGAGGCCGGGTTGGCGAGGTGCAGGGTCGCGGGGGCAGCGCGGTGCCAGACGGCATGGTGGTACTTACTCAGCCAATGATGGATACAGAGTCTCCGGTAAAACAAACGGCTGGATGGATGGGTCCCGCAGCCGGCTGCGGTAGCTACTCCCGGTAGGTTGGTGGTGGCTGCCTTTCCCTGCACCTGTTGTGTAACCCGCTCCCCAGCTTGGATATGGGCCGGAGGAGCCCTTTTGCCCTCAGGCTCTGGCCCTGGGAATTCTAACTGTGGCGGTAGTTGTATTTCCCTTTCTCGGTTTGGACGGTTGCCTTCAGTCGGGTCTTTGCTGCTAGGAAACCTCGGAGGTTCCGGTCGCTAACGGATTTGACCAGTTTAACAGCGACTCCAAGCCTGGTCGGGGTCCGTAGGCCCTGCCGGTTTGTGCTGGCTTCTCTTCGCTCCCCGGTTCGGTACCGGCGGGCCACCGCCCGTCCCCGGTCCTACGGTTCCGCGTCAATTAGCCTCTCCTGCAGACGGCCACCACCGTCTGCCAACCTTGCTCCTGGTGCCTGGGCCACGTACCCGGACACGGTCAGTCTGCTCCTCTACTACTTTACTCCTCACGCTTTCACTCTCTGAACTACTCTGACTTCCTTTCCCGCCTCCAGGACTGTGAACTCCTCAGTGGGTGGGGCCAACCGCCTGGCTCCACCCCACCTCGTGTGGACATCAGCCCCTGGAGGGAGGCAACAAGGATTTGTGTGTGACTGGTGTGCCTATCTCGGGGTGTGGGGTGTGTTGTTGCAGTACCTGTGACGACCTGGCTTGTCCAGGGCGCCACAACAGTCTTCCCCTGGTCACGACTGACTTGGTAGGCCTTCCCATTCTCCCATTCGGTGGGTTGTATCACATACGGGGTCTTCTCCCATTGATCATCCAGCTTATGGGTTCTTCTCTTTCGCTTCAGTACTACATCTTCAGGCTGGAAGGGACCTGCAGGCGCCTTCCTGTTGAAGCACTGCTCCTGCTGTCCCCGACTCCGGCACAAGTTCTTTTCTACGTATTCTTGGACCTGTCGGTACTACGCCCTTCGCCGAGTGTCCCATCCTGCAGTCGAAGGGAGTGCTTCTGGGGCTTCCAAACCCATTTCCAGGTCCACTGGCAGCCGACCGGGCCGAGCTCTCATCAGGTATGCCGGGGTGCATTTCGTAGAGCTGGAGGGGATGTTGTTGTACATATCGACCAGGTCAGGTAGCTTTTCTGGCCACAGGTTCCGCTGTCTTAAGGAGACCCAGGACCAGGTGGTTCATCTTTTCACACATGCCATTGGTTTGGGCATGGTAAGGCGTGGTCCGAATTTTCTTGCAGCCGTACAACTGGCAGAATTCTTGAAACACCTCCGCTTCAAAGGCCGGGCCCCGGTCAGTAAGCACCCTTTCTGGGTACCCGTGCGGTCGACAGAAATAGGCCTGGAATGCTCTAGCGGCGGTACGGCCGGTCAGGTCCTTGACTGGGACAACCACCATGAATCTTGAATAGTGGTCTACAATGGTCAGAGCGTAGGTATACCCACTTCGGCTAGGGGTGAGCTTCACGGCTGATGCGTGATGATTGGCTGCAAAGGGGCCTTCTGGCTGGCCTCGTCCCTTCTTCTCAGTGCACAGGGACCACATTCTCGGCACCAGGCCTCCACAGACTCCCGCATCCCACTCCAGTAGAATCGCTCCCTCAACAGCATCTCCAGCTTCTTCCACCCAAAGTGCCCGGCACCGTCATGGTATGCCTGCAAGACAGTGGGCACATTAGCCTGGGGAATCACCAGCTGGCGAACCTTCTCGTGGGTCTTCGGGTTGATCAATTCCCGATACAGCTTCCCCTGGTGCAGGTACAGCCGGGCTCGTTCCCTCCACAGTTGTTGGGCCTTGACGGGGGCGGCAGGGTCTATTCCGGCGGAGCCCTGTTCCACAGGGTCTTGACCAAGCGAACAGCAGGTGCCTGGTTCTGGGCTTCTTGCCACCCTTGACTGGGCAGCGGATCTGGGTTCACCTGTTGTTGATGGACATGCAACTTCTCAACAAGCGGCCGGTGAAACGCAGGCAACTCGATTTCTTCGAGGTCATCATCATCCGGCCCCTCTCCCGACAGGTGGGGCATTCGGGAGAGTGCATCGGCATTAGCATTTGTACGGCCGGCCCGGTACTTGATGGTAATGGCGGAATCGCTTGGTGATGGCCCATACCAGTGCTAAGAGCTCGAGCTTGAAAGAGCTGTAGTTCTCAGGGTTTCTTTCCGTAGGTTGGAGTTTCCGGCTAGCATAAGTGATCACCTTCTCTCTTCCGTCCTGGACCTGGGATAAGACTGCTCCCAAGCCTACATTACTGGCATCGGTGTAGAGGATGAATGGGAGACTGTAGTCGGGGTACGCCAGGATTTCTTCCCCGGTCAAGGCCGTCTTCAGCTGGCGGAATAATTCTTCATGTTTTTCTTCCCACGCCAACGGGGTTCCAGGGGGCCTACCACCCTTGGTCTGTCCCACGAGGAGGTCTTGCATGGGGGCGGCCATTTTCATGTACCCCTTAATGAAGCGGCGGTAATAGCTCACCAGGCCCAGGAACTGCCTCACCTCTCTCACCGTGGTCGGTCGCGGCCAGTCCTGAATGGCAGTGATCTTTTCGGGACCTGGGGCGACGCCTTCCGCGCCCACCACATGTCCGAGGTACTGCACCCTGGGCTTCAATAAATGGCACTTGGAGGGCTTCAATTTCATCCCGTACTTGGGAAGTGACGCGAACACCTCCGCTAGGTGCTCCAGGTGGGCTTCATACGTCTGTGAGTATACAATTACATCATCTAGGTACAGCAAGACGGTCTCAAAATTCAGATGTCCCAGACAGCATTCCATCAGCCGTTGGAATGTTCCAGGGGCGTTGCACAGTCCGAACGGCATGCTATTGAACTCACAGAGTCCCATGGGTGTAGCGAAGGCGGTCTTCTCACGGTCTTCAGGCGCCACGGACACCTGCCAGTACCCACTGGTGAAATCAAGGGTAGAGAAGTAGTTAGCGGTCCTCAGCGTGGCCAAGGACTCTTCAATATGGGGCAGAGGATAGGCATCTTTATGCGTTATCTGGTTAATCTTCCGGTAATCCACACACATCCTCATGGTGCCATCCTTCTTCTTTACCAGCACCAGTGGGGCGGCCCAGGGACTTCAGCTATCCCGAATAACCCCTGCCTCCTTCATGTTCCTCAACATGTCTTTGGCGCATTGGTAGTGTGCAGGGGGGATAGGTCTATATCTCTCTTTAATGGGGGGATGCTCACCGGTGGGGATATGGTGTTGGACCCCTTTAATCTTCCCGAAGTCTAGTGAATGTTTGCTGAAAACCTGCTCGTACTCCTGTACCACTCTGTATACCCCTTCTTTGTGATGTGTGGGGGTGTCATCAGTGCCTACGTGTAACTCTCGACACCACTCATCTAACCGCCCCGGGGATGGGTGGTGACTGGCAGGAGGCGGTGAGGTCGGGGGAACGGCCTCCTGGATGGTGTGGGGGTCTAGAGTAAGCAGCTTGGCGAGGGTAGCGTACCGGGGAAGCCTAACCTCCTCCTCCCCGCAGTTTAACACCCTTACGGGCACTCTACCTTTCTTGACGTCTACCACCCCTCGGGCGGCCATTACTGTGGGCCAGTGTTCGGAGGGCATGGGCTCTACCATGGCTGGGTAATCCCGTCCCTGGGGACCTACCGCTGCCCTGCACCAGATCATCATCTCACTCTTGGGAGGCACAATCAAAGGGGCCGCATCCATCACTCTCACTCCCCCAATCTCCCCTCCTGTTGAGTTCACTTGCTGCCGATACATCAAGGCCCGGATCTCACGCTGCACCGCCCTCTGTCGGCCTCCCGCTACTGTGTCGGCCAGCTGCCGCAGTAGGGTCAACACCTCACTCATGCAGTGCTCCATCACATTAGTCCCTAGCACTGCCTTCGGGTTATGATCGCTGGGTTCATTCATTATCACAATCATTCCCTGGTGCTGCAGTTCAGCCCATCCCACAGTCATGGCTACTTGTTTGTACCCCACTTGGGTCAAGGGGAGTCCATTGGCTGCGACCAGTGTCATGCTACCGTCTGGAGGGGCAAGTTCATCATTTCCCCAATACCGCTGATACAGTGTGTAAGGTATTGTTAGGGCCAGATGGACGGGCAGACCCGGGAGGTGGATCCACTGGGCCGAACTCCCCGATGAGGGAAAGGAGTCCGGTAGCCGGAGCACTTTAGGTAGCAGGACAGTCCGTGCACTGGAACACAATGGAGAAGTCCCTGGGACCACGAGGTCACTGATGGTGGTCCGGGTGACGGAGCTCAGGTTCGGAAGCCGTGATGATGTCTGGCGGGGTCCGGAACCGTAGGAGCGAGATGACGGGTCACCGCAGGGAACCGAGATGGTACGGACTGTCAGGATGGCAGATGGGCAGCGTTCGGGGTTCGAGATACAGCAGGACCGGATGGCGATGCAGGATCGGCTCTAGAAGACAGAGAGGTAAGTATCTCACAGAACACAAGGAGACCTGACTCCTAGCTTGGGAAAACACGAAGAACAGGCCCCGCTCCCTTGGACATTAACCCCCTTTATACCCTGTACCTGTATGCATCATTTCCTGTCAGTGGACACTGGCCCTTTAAGAAAGGGTCAGTGACCGCGCGCGCGCCCTAATGCGCATGCGCGCGGCCCGGGTGCCAGAAGCCAGGGCAGGAAGCTGAGAGGAGGACGCAGCAGAGCCGGCCAGGGACTGGGAAGCCGACGGGCGCCGGGAGCGGGAACCCGGAGGCTTGGGAAGCGTGGGCACTGGAGGCTGGAGAGCGGGGAGCGTGGCAGGTGAGCCGGGGAGCGGAGCAGAGGACCCGGGGAGCGGAGCAGAGGACCCGGGGAGCGTGACAGTACCCCCCCCCCCACGCCCCCCTCCCCGCAACCGGGACAGGAAGGCACGGATCAGAGGAGTGCCCACATTCTCCCTGGGCTCCCAGGACCTATCCTCAGGACCATACCCTTCCCAGTCCACCAGGAAGAACTGTCGACCTCGTACGGTCTTCATGGCCACGATATCCCTTACCGCATAGATGTCGTCCTCAGCAATAGGAGGAGGAGCCGGACTGGCGGCAGCGGAGAAGGGACCAAGGACAACCGGCTTGAGCAGAGACACGTGGAAGGAGTTGGGTATCCTCATCGTGGCCGGGAGCTGTAGTTTGTAGGAGACCTCATTGATCTTGCCGATGACTTTAAACGGTCCGATGTAGCGAGGTCCCAGCTTGTAGGATGGTATCTTCAGTCGGATGTATTTGGAAGCAAGCCAGACGAGATCTCCCGGAGAGAAACATGGAGGATCCAGACGTCTCTTGTCCGCGTGCCTCTTCATCCGCAGGGATGCACGTGCAAGGGAGGCCTTAACTGAGTCCCAAATGGTTGTAAAGTCACGGAGTACTGCATCAGCAGCAGGGATGTCCGAGGAAGAGGATACAGGCAATGGGACAGACGGCTGAAGTCCGTAGACGACATGGAAGGGAGAACTGGAGGAGGACTCACTGACGTGGTGATTATGGGAGAATTCAGCCCAAGGAAGAAGCGTGGACCAATCGTCATGATGGGCGTTGACGTAGTGACGTAAGAAAGAGGTCAATATCTGATTGACCCGTTCCACTTGGCCGTTCGACTGAGGATGGTAGGCCGAAGAAAAGTCCAGAGTCACTCCCAGATGGTTACAGAGAGCCCTCCAGAAGCGGGAGGTGAACTGAGTTCCTCTGTCGGACACTATGTGTGATGGAAAGCCATGCAAGCGGAAGATGTGATGTATATAGGCGTCCGCGAGTTCCTGTGCAGAGGGCAGTCCAGCCATAGGAACGAAATGGGCCATTTTAGAGAACCGATCCACCACGACCCATATGACTGTGTGTCCGGAGGACAATGGCAAGTCCGTAATAAAGTCCATCGCTATGTGTTGCCAGGGAACTGAGGGTATGGGCAGAGGCAGAAGACGGCCATATGGCAGGTGTTTGGGAGTCTTGTTCCTGGCACAGGAGGAGCAGGCAGAGACAAAAGAGGCGACGTCCGTGCGAAGAGATGGCCACCAGTAATGACGTGCAATCGCACTCCATGTTCTCTTCTGACCTGCATGACCGGCTGTTTTCGAGGCATGGCCCCAGTGTAACACTTTTTGCCTGTCAGTCTCAGAGACATAGGTCTTCCCAGGCGGTATCTGGGCCAGGGTGACAGGAGCCACCGGAATGATCTTACTAGGGCAGATGATGGGTTGGGATGTCTCTTCCTCCTGCTCCATGGGCATGAAAGACCTAGACAAGGCATCAGCGCGTACATTCTTGTTCGCGGGTCGGAAATGGAGCTGGAAGTCGAACCGGGCAAAGAACAAGGACCACCTGGCTTGCCGTGGGTTCAGTCGCTGAGCGGACCGCAGGTATTCCAGGTTTTTGTGGTCCGTGTAAATAATGACGGGGTACACTGCTCCTTCCAGGAGATAGCGCCATTCCTCCAGAGCCAGCTTGACTGCCAATAGCTCTCTGTCACCGATGGTGTAGTTGCGTTCAGGCACTGAGAAGCTCTTGGAGAAGAAACCGCAAGTCACCATCCTCCCGGAGGAGGTTTTCTGCATGAGCACTGCTCCGGCTCCCGAGGAGGAGGCATCCACCTCCAAGGTGAACTGGCGGTTTAACTCTGGACGGTGGAGTACAGGAGAGGAGGCAAAGGCTCGCTTTAGAGAGCCAAACGCGGCGTTGGCCGCAGGTGACCAGTCCTTTGGATTAGCCCACTTCTTGGTCAAGGCGGAGAGAGGAGCAGTCAGAGCCGAGAAGTGAGGAATAAACTGGCGGTAATAGTTGGCGAATCCCAGAAAGCGTTGGATTGCCTTCAGTCCAGAAGGAGGAGGCCAGTTGAGAACGGAAGAGACCTTCTTTGGATCCATCTGCAGTCCGGTATCGGTGATGAGGTAACCCAGGAAGGGGAGAGAAGACTGTTCGAAGACGCACTTCTCGTACTTGGCGTACAGACGATTCTCTCTCAGTCTTTGTAGAACCAGTTGCACGTTCTCTCGGTGGGTCTGGAGGTCCGGAGAGAAGACAAGGATGTCATCCAGATATACCACCACACAAACGTAGAGAAGGTCCCGGAACACATCGTTCACTAATTCTTGGAAGACGGCTGGTGCGTTACACAGGCCGAAGGGCATCACGCAGTATTCATAGTGCCCATCGCGAGTGTTGAACGCGGTCTTCCATTCATCCCCTGAGCGGATACGGACCAGGTTGTAGGCACCCCGAAGATCCAACTTGGTGAACACACGAGCTCCTCTGAGCCGATCAAACAATTCGGGGATGAGCGGCAGGGGGTACTTGTTTTTTACGGTGATTAGGTTCAATCCCCGGTAGTCTATACATGGGCGTAGGTCGCCCTCTTTCTTCTTTACGAAGAAGAAGCCTGCTCCAGCAGGAGAGGAGGATCTCCGAATGAATCCCTTAGCCAGGCTCTCTGTGATGTACGTAGACATGGCCCTTGTTTCGGCTGGAGACAGTGGATATATCCGTCCTCGAGGTGGTGTAGTTCCCGGGAGCAGGTCAATGGCACAATCGTAAGGACGATGTGGCGGAAGTACTTCGGACTCCTTCTTATCAAAGACGTCCACGAAGGACCAATAGGCTGAGGGCAGTCCCGGTAGAGACTCGGGAACCGGAGGTCGCCGGATAGGTTGTATGGTCTTCAGACAGTTCTCATGGCAAGAAGACCCCCATCGAGTGATATCGCCAGTACCCCAGCTGACTGAAGGCTCGTGTGTCCGCAACCAAGGAAGGCCCAGCAGGATTTGATGTGACATATGTGGGAGGACGTAGAGAGCGATGGTCTCGGTGTGCAGAGCACCGATACGCAGTTCAAGCGGCTTGGTGATCCAGGAGATGGTGTCAGAGAGGGGTCTCCCATCCACAGAGGCAATCACAAGAGGTTTGTCAAGTGGAGTAACAGGCACCTGGTTCTTGTCCACCGTGGCCTGCTGGATGAAATTGCCTGCTGCCCCAGAATCGAGGTACGCCTCCGCCGTAAACCGCGTCTCTCCCGTTGTCACTTGCACAGTCCATGTAACTGGGTCTGAGAGAGTCCCAGCACCTAGGGTGGCCTCTCCTACCAACCCTAGGCTTTGGAGTTTCCCGGCCTCTCTAGACAGGAGCGTAGCAGGTGTGTGCCCTCTCCGCAGTAGAAGCAGAGACCCTTGGCGAGCCGCTCTGCTCGGCGTTGTTCAGACTGTCGCACTCAGTCGATCTGCATGGGCTCATGGACGGAGACACCAGAGGCCGTTGACTGAAGTACGGCGGGCTTCTGTGGAGGAGAGGAATGCCTTACCGGACGTCTCTCACGGGACATCTCTTTGGACCGCTCCTGAAAGCGTATGTCCACTCGAGTCGCTAGGGTAATCAGGGCGTCCAGGGTGGACGGTACGTCACGTCCAGCCAGCTCATCTTTGATTCGACCCGAGAGTCCTTCCCAGAAGGCGGCGGTTAGGGCCTCGTTATTCCACCCGAGTTCTGAAGCCAAGGTGCGGAAACGGATGGCGTATTGACCCACCGTCAGAGTCCCCTGACGTAACCGGAGAAGAGATGAGGCAGACGCGGAGGCGCGTCCGGGTTCGTCAAAGGTGCTGCGAAAGGCCTGCAGGAACTCCTGGAGGTTCTTGGTCATAGGGTCCTCCTTCTCCCATTCTCCCACAAGGGGTTCATCCATGCCAGTGCCTCGCCCTCTAGGTGAGACATGATGAAGGCGACCTTGGCTTGGTCGGAGGCAAACAAATGTGGCAGCTGCGTGAAATGGAGGGAGCATTGGTTTATAAACCCCCTGCAGGTCTTGGGATCTCCGGCGTACCGGGGTGGTGAGGCCAAACGCAGTCTGGAAGCATCCGAGGAGGCTGCCACGGGAGCGGGGGCCGTGGATTGACTAGTGGAGACCCGAGGCACTGAAGATGTGACCGAGGCTTGTAGCGTGTTCAAGCGGGCGTCCACGGAGGTCATAAAGTTCAGCATGCGGGTCTGGACTTCACGCTGGCGTTGGAGTTCCTCATGCAAGGCCGCTAGTGCTTCGGCGGGATCCATGGCCTGTTCTTACTGTTAGGGCCAGATGGACGGGCAGACCCGGGAGGTGGATCCACTGGGCCGAACTCCCCGATGAGGGAAAGGAGTCCGGTAGCCGGAGCACTTTAGGTAGCAGGACAGTCCGTGCACTGGAACACAATGGAGAAGTCCCTGGGACCACGAGGTCACTGATGGTGGTCCGGGTGACGGAGCTCAGGTTCGGAAGCCGTGATGATGTCTGGCGGGGTCCGGAACCGTAGGAGCGAGATGACGGGTCACCGCAGGGAACCGAGATGGTACGGACTGTCAGCATGGCAGATGGGCAGCGTTCGGGGTTCGAGATACAGCAGGACCGGATGGCGATGCAGGATCGGCTCTAGAAGACAGAGAGGTAAGTATCTCACAGAACACAAGGAGACCTGACTCCTAGCTTGGGAAAACACGAAGAACAGGCCCCGCTCCCTTGGACATTAACCCCCTTTATACCCTGTACCTGTATGCATCATTTCCTGTCAGTGGACACTGGCCCTTTAAGAAAGGGTCAGTGACCGCGCGCGCGCCCTAATGCGCATGCGCGCGGCCCGGGTGCCAGAAGCCAGGGCAGGAAGCTGAGAGGAGGACGCAGCAGAGCCGGCCAGGGACTGGGAAGCCGACGGGCGCCGGGAGCGGGAACCCGGAGGCTTGGGAAGCGTGGGCACTGGAGGCTGGAGAGCGGGGAGCGTGGCAGGTGAGCCGAGGAGCGGAGCAGAGGACCCGGGGAGCGGAGCAGAGGACCCGGGGAGCGTGACAGGTATCGTGGTTACCTGGGATCCAGTGTCTAGGAGTGCCATCAGCGGGATGCCGTCCACTGCCAGAGGGATGATGGGCTGGGCTCCAATGTACCGGTCCTGCCAGTCGGGGGGGCCACTGGGTTCTACTCCTGAGGATTGGCCCTTGGCCCCAGGGGTTGTTCGTTTAACAGACACCGTCGGGAGTAGTGGCCGGGCTTGCTGCACCTGTAACAAATTGGAGGTCCATACCGTGAGTCATTGGCCCTTCTCCGCTGCATCCAGGGGACGTCCTCTGGGCTGTCGGTGAGCTGCATCTGTGACGCCCTGGGCAAGCCAGGGGTCACAGGTCATTGCACCACCACACCCTACACCCCAGTTAGGAACACCTAAGCTACCAAAATCCTTGTTGCCTTCCTCCAGAGGCTGATGTTCACACCAGGGGGTGGGCCATTCGGTTGGCTCCACCCACCGAGGAGTTCACAGCTCTGGAGGCGGGAAGAACCAGTCGGTCAGCTCAGGGAAGAGCTTGAGAGCAGTCTAGCTCAGGGAGAGCTTGAGTAAACAGTGAAGTGGAAGTCTAGTTCAAGAGTTGAAAGTGAAAGGAAGGAGAGTGAAGTGGCAAAGGAGGAAAGAAAAGTGACAGTTGTAAAGCCTGAAGTTGGTCCGGGTGTGTGCCCCGGGCTGAGAGACAGCAAGGTCAGCAGACGGCGGTGATAGTCCGCAGGGGTGACTGCTCGGGAGTTCCTGGAAGGACCGCGGACGGGTAGTGAACCGGCGGTCTGGAGCAGCGTACAAAGGACAGTCAGCACCAGGGCAGGGGCCTCTCGGACCCCGGCAAGGCTAGGAGTCGCCATAAGTTGCCAAATCCGTCAGTGAAGGGGACGCAGATCCCCCAACAACCAAGTCCCGATTGAAGGCAACAGCTCAACCATTACAGTAGAGACACAGCCACCGCCAGGGCACCAGTTTCTAAGGGCCAGCGCCTGCGGGCAAAGAGTAGAGCTCCTCCGGTCCAGCTTGAAGCCGGGGAGCGGGTTACCGGTGGGGACCCATCGAAACCATCCATAACAAAAGGTGCAGGAAAAGGGACATCACCGTCACCTACTGGGGAAGCAAGTGCAGCCGTCCGTGGGAACCGTCTTCCCAGCCGTGTGGTTTACCGTGAAACTGTGTCAACGTCTCAGGCTGAGTGAGTACCACAGTGCCGCAAGGCACAGCACTGCCCCTGCGTCCCTGCGCCCACCAGGCCCTGCATCTCCCACCTCATCACCGGGCCCCGGGATCACCAACCCCTACCCACGGAGGGGCAATACAACAACTCGCTGCTATCTACCATCGCTCCTGGGACCCCCATATAGAGCAGCGGTGGTGAAATCACCACAACCGTGGGTGGCGTCACGGACAATAATCTCAATCCCCACACCCAAAAAACCCCCTTTCACTCACGGGCGAGGAGCGCCGCTCGAGAACCCCCGGGATCCGGCCCACCGCTCGAGCCACCACTGAGCAACAGCCGCCGGACCCGAGCAGAGGGGTGAGCGCAGTGCTGACACCCTCCTCCCCGCCCGCGACACATCCTCCCCGGGGGCTTGGGTCTAGTCGGATGCTGGAGTGCGGCGAGGATCTTGGCGAGGTCTCCATCCATGCGACGGACCTGGGCAGCCAGCTCCTCCATTATTCCGCCAGGGGCTGCAGGCGCCGAGGGAGCTGGGAGAGAAGGGGCTACCACGATGGGAGCAGTCTCAGCTGGCCATGGGGCTGCTTCCGGGACATCGGATGCTGGGGGTTGCAGAGCTTTGATGGCCCGTTCTTTCAGCACGGCAAAGTCCACATTAGGGTGTTCTAGGGCCCACAGCCGGAGTTGCTTGCGGTCCTCCGGGAATCCCATCCCCTGCACGAACTGCTCGACTAACATTTTGTTGCTGTCTGCATCACTAATGGCATCCACCCGCTTCAGTGTGCTGTGAGACTGTGACCGGGGTTATCTATGACGGCCGGTATGTCTCGCCCAGGTTGTGCTCACTCCATGATAGAAAGTAAATCCACTATAGGGTTAATGCTGTTTCCCTACAGACTGAAGGAAGGGTTAAATAGAATCAGGAACAAGGGCAGGTGTGCCGGGTGTGAGGGAGTGAACAGAACTCCCTGAGTTTTCTGCTGGAGAGGCACATGTATTGTGTTATGGACTTTTGTTTGAAGATTAAAACCGTGTGCTGTGAACCTATATGCCTGGATCCCGTGTCTTCTGCTGCGCAGCCGACCGTGCTACCTCACATATGGTGGAGAATCGGCGGGCATCACAGCCGGTGAGGTGTAGCATCCATCCCTGGTGACCCAGCTGCGCATGTCCTGGATTCGAGCGGCTATACTACAGCCCAAACCCGGCGACGCCATGGAGGACATACTAAAGCATTTGGCTCAGGCTAATGCACAGCAACAACAGACCAATGCACACCTGCTCCAATCCTTGCAAGTGAAGGAAAAAAAATTCCAAGAACAGATGGATCAGGCCAATGCACGTCAGCAGCAAGCCTTGCAATTGCAGGAAAAAAGGCACCAAGAACAGATGTTTCTCCTGGCCAAGTCGATCCGTGCCGGACCGGCAGCAACAACCCCGGGACCGGGTGATGACGGCAGCGTCCGGAAAGCGGTGAGACAAGCGTTGCAAAAGATGACCCCGGGGGACGATGTGGAAGCGTTCCTGGCGGTGTTTGAGCGGGTGGCCGAGCGGGAAAAGCTGCCGACCCCCCAGTGGGCTGAGGTATTGTCGCCCTATCTGACGGGGGAACCCCAAAAAGCGTACCTGGACCTCTGTACCGAGGACGCCATTGACTATGTGACCCTAAAAGCCGAAATACTGGCACGGTTGGGGGTGAATACCTATGTACGGGCTCAGCGGGTAAATCAGTGGTTCTATGAGGAAGCCAAACCCGTACGCTCCCAGGCCTATGACTTGTTGCATCTTGTAAAAAAATGGTTGCAGCCTGACACTCTGAGCCTGGCGCAGATGGTGGAAAGGGTAGTAGTGGATCGTTTTGTGCGCACTTTACCCGTCACCGTTCAACGGTGGGTAGGACAGGGTGACCCGAGTACCCTGGACCAGTTAGTGTCCCTGGTAGAGCGGCATGTGGCTACGCAGGACTTGATACGGGACACTGAGACTTTGCGTACCGCCCGTCGGTCCGGCCCCTCCAAGCCTAGGGCCAAGGACCCACCGCCGACAACGGTGCAGGAGTCCCCTACCGTCCCGCCTGAGGCCGCGGCCGCCAATCCTGAGGTCCGGAAGGTTCTGTACCCTAAACGACAACCCGTCAAGGGTGTTTCCGTCCCCATTAGATGTTGGCGTTGCCAGCGGGTGGGACATATGGAAGCCCAGTGTCCACTCACCACAGAGCCGATGGATTGTGGGGTTACCCGGCGGGGTTCAATGTATGCTCAGGTGGTGTGTACCGCTGACCTGGTCTCCCCAGAGACGGAGCCCCACTTGTGCCAAATACAGGTGAATGGATGTCCGGTTACAGGATTGTTGGATTCCGGAAGCTTAGTGACCCTTGTGCGATCCACCTTGAGGGCTAAAGTAAAGGCCACAGGACGTACCGTGGGGGTGGTTTGCATACATGGGGACCGCCGAGACTATCCCACGGGGATTGTCACCATCACAGCACCTTGCGGTCAGGTGCAACATGAGGTGGGACTTCTTAACACTCTTCCTTATGACGTGATCCTAGGAAGGGATCTGCCCTATTTTTGGACTTTATGGAAGGGACCCCCTAAGTCTCCTCAGATATTGGTCAGTCCGGGACCTGAGCCCTACAATCCTGAATCCGGGACACCTGCCGTAGGGGTCCCCATGATAGGGACAGAATGTGAACCCGATAGGTCGCCCCTAGAGGTATTGGCAGGAGAGGCTGAGACGGTCGAACCCATCCCGGAGTTGGAGGCGTCCCCGGATACGTTTGGGACTGCCCAACTCCAGGACCCTACATTAATACATGCCCGGAGTCGGGTGACAGTAATTGACGGGGTGGCACAGCTGCCCGGTGCCCCGGTAAGGTACCCCCATTTCGCTCTTAAGCAGGATTTACTCTACCGGGTAGATGAAATACGGGGCGTGGGGGTAGAGCAGTTGGTGGTGCCCCAGCCGCATCGTCGGCGGGTCCTCGACTTGGCTCATAAACACCTGATGAGTGGCCACCTGGGGGTCAAGAAAACGCAGGAGCGAATATTGCAAAGGTTCTATTGGCCCGGAGTCTTTGGGGAGGTAAAACGGTTCTGCGAAACCTGCCCGGAGTGTCAGCTTACCGCACCCCTGACCCATTTTCGCAGTCCGTTGGTACCGTTACCCATTATAGAAGTCCCTTTTGAACGGATAGGGATGGATCTGGTGGGGCCCCTCGTAAAGTCCGCTCGAGGGCACCAACACATCCTAGTGATCGTTGACTATGCCACCCGGTATCCCGAGGCGATACCTCTCAGACATACTGCAGCAAAGCTTATAGCTCGGGAGTTGTTTGCTGTGTTCTGCCGGGTGGGGTTGCCCAAGGAGATCCTTACGGATCAGGGGACCCCATTCATGTCTAAAGTGACCAAAGAGCTATGCCGGCTACTCCAGATCAAGCAGTTGCGTACGTCTGTGTACCATCCTCAAACGGACGGTTTAGTGGAGCGTTTCAATAAAACCCTGAAAACCATGCTAAAAAGGGTGATTTCAAAAGACGGGAAAGACTGGGATATGATGCTTCCCTATTTGATGTTTGCCATCCGTGAGGTGCCACAGGCATCCACGGGGTTTTCGCCTTTTGAGTTGTTATACGGGCGACATCCCCGGGGATTGTTGGACCTGGCAAAGGAAACATGGGAGCAAGAGCCCACCCCCCATAAAAGTGTGATTGAACACATTTTGGGTATGCAGAACCGCATAAGCGCGGTCATGCCAATTGTGAAGGAGCATTTACAGGAGGCTCAGGCCGCGCAAAGCGGCCGCTACAATAGACAAGCCACCGTGCGGACCTTTAAACCCGGGGATCGGGTGTTGGTATTAATCCCCACGGCGGAGAGTAAATTCCTGGCTCAGTGGCAAGGCCCCTACGAGATAAAGGAAAGAGTCGGGGTGGTTAACTATAAAGTATTGCAGCCCGGTAGGCGGAAACCTGAACAAATATACCATGTCAACCTATTAAAACCCTGGCAGGAACGGGAAAGCCTGATGGCTGTTTTTTCCCCATCTCCCTCCTCTTCGGGTCCTTCACCTCCGGCTCCAGCGACCTCCGGAGAGGACGAACCGGAAGTAAGGATTGGAGAAGCCCTCACCAAGACTCAGAGGCGAGAGGCCAGACGGTTGGTTCAGCAGAACCCCGATGTCTTCTCCGAGCTGCCCGGTAGGACCGGTCTGATACGACATGATATTGTCACCGAGCCCCACCTGAAGGTACGCCTGAAGTCATACCGGGTACCGGAGGCTCGACGACAAGCCATATCGGAGGAAGTAAAGACAATGTTACGCCTGGGGGTCATCGAAAAATCCCGGAGTGAATGGGCTAGTCCGATCGTCCTAATACCAAAACCCGATGGCTCCTTAAGGTTCTGCAATGACTTTAGGAGATTGAACGAAATATCCAAGTTCGATCTCTACCCCATGCCCAGAGTGGATGAGCTGATTGATAGGCTGGGACAGGCGCGGTATTTTACCACGCTCGACCTGACCAAGGGGTACTGGCAGGTGCCACTGACGGAGTCCGCCAAGGAGGAAACCGCTTTTGTTACGCCGGAGGGTCTCTTCCACTATGTTGTCTTGCCTTTTGGGTTACATGGCGCTCCAGCCACGTTCCAGAGGTTGATGGACTTAGTGCTGGAACCCCACCAGGCGTATGCATCAGCGTACCTGGATGACATCATTATTTACAGCTCCGATTGGCAGACCCACTTGGAACAGGTACAAGCGGTGGTGGACGCGCTTCGAACAGCCGGACTGACAGCCAATCCCAAGAAATGTGCATTGGGACTCACGGAAGCCCGCTACTTGGGCTACGTGATAGGCCAAGGAGTGATTAAGCCCCAAATTAACAAGGTTGAGGCGATCCAGAAGTGGCCTAGACCCCTGACCACGAAGCAGGTTAGGGCCTTCCTGGGTATCGTGGGGTACTACAGGAGGTTTGTAAAGGATTTTGCGGGACTATCAGCCCCCTTGACGGACCTTCTCAAAGGCAAGAAGTCCGTCATGGTGCGCTGGACTCCGCAGGCCGAGGACTCCTTCCGGGCCCTGAAGGAGGTCCTGTGCGGACAGCCCGTTCTGGTCAACCCTGATTTCCGGAAGGAGTTCATTGTACAGACTGACGCCTCGGAGGTCGGCCTGGGGGCAGTACTGTCTCAGGTGGTTCAGGGGGAGGAACACCCCGTCACCTTCTTGAGTAGGAAGCTCACCCCTCCCGAGCGGAATTATAGCGTAGTGGAGAAGGAGTGCCTGGCGATCAAGTGGGCCTTGGAGTCCCTACGCTATTACCTGCTGGGACGGCAGTTTCGCTTGGTGACGGATCACTCTCCACTGGTCTGGATGAGGTCCGCCAAGGAACGGAATGCCCGGGTTACCCGGTGGTTCCTTTCTCTGCAGAACTTCCGGTTTACGGTTGAACACCGGGCCGGTAGGTTGCAGGGCAACGCCGATGCCTTGTCCCGCGGCCCGTGTTTGGTGGCTGGAGTTCAACCCCGCACGCTTGAACTGAGGGGGGGGGGGGTATGTGAGACTGTGACCGGGGTTATCTATGACGGCCGGTATGTCTCGCCCAGGTTGTGCTCACTCCATGATAGAAAGTAAATCCACTATAGGGTTAATGCTGTTTCCCTACAGACTGAAGGAAGGGTTAAATAGAATCAGGAACAAGGGCAGGTGTGCCGGGTGTGAGGGAGTGAACAGAACTCCCTGAGTTTTCTGCTGGAGAGGCACATGTATTGTGTTATGGACTTTTGTTTGAAGATTAAAACCGTGTGCTGTGAACCTATATGCCTGGATCCCGTGTCTTCTGCTGCGCAGCCGACCGTGCTACCTCACAGTGCAGAGGGAAGTTTGCAGGCGCAAGGCATAGTCTCGAATACTGTCTGCAGGCCGCTGTCGACATTGGTAAAACTGCATCCGCAGCTCGGCTTCGGTGCGAGTCTTGAAGGCAATCTGTAGCTTTTCAAAGATGGTGGCCACGGAGGACCGATCCCCCTCGGTCCAGGTCTCCGTCTCCTGCTCAGCCGCGCCGGTTAGCTGCCCCAGCACTACCGCTGCACGTTGCTTGTCGGTCAGGGGATATAGTTCTAGGACCGTGTTAAGCTTCTTCCGGAAGACCTGCAAAGCGTCAGGTTTCCCGTTGTACTGCGGCAGCCAGATAGCTCCGGGCACACAGGGCAAGGAGAACGGCATCACCTGGGCAATGGCGGGGGCCGCAGCCTCCCCTGGTCGTGCGGCCGGAGCACGGCTCGGCCCATTCTCATTCACGGGCGCCGCTGCGGCTGCGACCGCCGCTCCTCCAGCGGCCTCCTCGGGCGCAGACATCTTGTTTCCGCCCCCTTGGTCTTTTCTCAGCACCTCCTCTTCAGGGGCGGAGCTTCGGCTTTTGCTCCTCCACTGCTCAAAGACGCTCGAGCGGGAAAATCTTCGCGCCCAAGATGGCGGCTTCTGAAATTTTCGGTCGGATACTGCCGGCGGGACACAAGGCGCACTTCTATCTGCCGGTAGAACGGTAAGATCCTGTTCGTGACGCCAAGTTGTCGCGGGCGGGGAGGGAGCCGTCGCTGCTGCGCTCTCGCTAGCGCTCTTGTCCGGCGCTGCTGCTGCTGCTGCTCGGTGGCTTGAGCGGTGGGCCGGATCCGGGGACTCGAGCGGCGCTCCTCGCCCGTGAGTGAAAGGGGTGGTTTGGTTTGGGGATTTGGTCCGTGACGCCACCCATGGTTTTTGGTGAAGGTGGGCACCGCTGCTGGTGACGGGGATCCCGGGAGCGTTGTTAGGGAGCCGCTGAGATGTTTTCCTCCTCTCTGGGTAGGGGGTTGGTGGTCCCGGGGCCCGGTTGAGGTGACGGGGAAGCAGGGCTGGCAAGGTGCAGGGTCGCTTGGACTGCGCAGCGCGGTGCCAGTCGGCACGGTAGTACTCACTCAGCCACAAATGGATGCACAGTCTCTGGTAAAACAAACGGCTGGATGGATGGGTCCCGCAGCCGGCTGCTGTGGCTTCTCCCGGACAGTTGGTGGTGGCTGCCTTTCCCTGCACCTTTTGTGTGTGTTCGGCTTCCCACCGGTAACCCGCTGCCGGAGGAGCCCTTTTGCCCGCAGGCTCTGGCCCTGGGAACTCTAGCTGTGGCGGTAGCTGTACTTCCCTTGTGCTGTTTGGACGGTTGCCTTTGTGTCGCCCTGGGCAAGCCAGGGGACACAGGTCACACACCATCACACCCTACATCCCAGGTAGGAACACCTAAGTTGAACCAAAAATCCTTGTTGCCTTCCTCCAGAGGCTGATGATTCACACCAGGGGGTAAGCCAGGCGGTTGGCTCCGCCCACCGAAGAGATCACAGCTCTGGAGGCAGGAAGTACCAGGCAGATTAGCCCAGGCAGGGCAAGAGTGAAGTCTAGCTGAGGGCTAGAGAGGAGAAAACAACGAAGTGAAAGTGAAGGAGAAAGGTAGTAAAGGAGGAAAGCAAGAGTGGTGACAGAGAGAAAAGCCTGAAGTAGTCCAGCTGTGTGCAGGACAGGTCAGCAAGGTCAGCAACGGCGGTGACTGTCTGGAGGGGGACCATTTGGAAGTTCCTGGAAGGACCCCGTAGGCTGTGTGCCCGGTGGTCTGGAGCAGTGTTCCGAAGGACAGTCAGCACCAGGGCAGGGGCCTCTCGGACCCCGGCAAGGCTAGGAGTCGCCAAATTTGCCGAATCCGTCAGTGAAGGGGACGTAGATCCCCCAACAACCAAGTCCCGATTGAAGGCAACAGCCCAACCTGAACAGCAGAGACACCGCCACCGCCAGGGCACCAGTTTCTGAGGGCCAGCGCCTGCGGGCAAAGTGTAGAGCTCCTTCGGCCCAGCTTGAAGCCGAGGAGCGGGTTACCGGTGGGGACCCATCGCAACCAACAAGTACACAAAGGTGCAAGGAAGAGGGACATCACCGTCACCTACTGGGAGAGCAATCGCAGCCGTCCCTGGGACCGTCTTACCAGCCGTTTGGTTTACCGTACAAACTGTGTCAACGTCTCAGGCTGAGTGAGTACCACAGTGCCGCAAGGCACAGCGCTGCCCCCGCGTCCCTGCGCCCACCAGGCCCTGCATTTCCCAAGCCATCACCGGGCCCCGGGATCACCAACCCCTACCCACGGAGGGGCATCACAACACCTGGCTGCTCCACATCACCAACCCCGGGATCCCCTTATTGAGCAGCGGTGGTGCTACAAATCACCACAACCGTGGGTGGCGTCACGGACATTATCCCAACACCCCAAATCCCCCTTTCACTCACGGGCGAGGAGTGCCGCTCGAGAACCCCCGGGATCCGGCCCACAGCTCGAGCCACCACTGAGCAGCGGCGGCCGCCGGACCCGAGCAGAAGGGGTGAGCGCGGTGTGCTGACACCCTCCTCCCCGCCCGCGACAACTTGGCGTCACGAACAGGATCTTACCGCTCTGCCATCAGGTAGAGGTGCGCCTTGTTACCGCCGGAGGTATCCGGCAGGAAAATTTCAGAAGCCGCCATCTTTGGCGCGAAAAGTTCCCGCTCGAGCGTCTTCTCGAGTAGTAGAGGCGCGAAGGCCAAAACCCCGCCCCGAGAAAGGAGGGGCCGGAAAGAGCTAAGGGGGACGCGATGGCGGCTGGACGCATGTAGCTGCAGCTATAAAAGCAGGGACGCCAGGACTCTGCAACATACCGTTCCTGGAAAAGAAGCCATCATGTGGATGCCGTCCCGCGACACCGTAGCCCCCGCGCCTGGAACCGCGGCGTGGGTGGAGATCCGGACCGCGCAGCTCTACCAAAGGCTGCAGGTGAAGATGCAGCTCCTCATGGAGGAGTGGGAGGCCGACATGGCGGACGTTGTAGCCACCGTGCGGAGACGCGAGGAGGAGGCGGAGAAAGGGAGGGTGAGTGACCCACGTCCCGATGCCCTTGAAGGGCCGGTCATCGCGGCTGTGGGGCCCGGTCCAAGCCCTCTCCCCCCGTTGCCTCCCTCGCCACCCGTCCCGGAGGCCGTGACCCCGCCACTAGGCCTGCTACCACCGCAACCGGTAGCAGTACCCAGCGTCCCCGCCCAGGCGGGCCAACCTGTAGCCGGAGCCCGTAGTAAACCGGAGGTGTTGCCGTGGAAGATTCCGAAGGTTGAACCGGAGGCATCCCTTGAGAAGTTCCCCGAGCCGGAGCCGATAGCCCGTTCCGAGCCGAAGGCCCAGCAGCGGAAAGCCCCTATTCCCATTCCCCACACCTCAGCTGAGGTAGCGCCGGGTTGTTGCTGCAAGGCGGCGCCCAAGGCCAAGACACCGCGGGACATGCCGCCCAGATTCCTGACAGTGGGCAATGTCCAGGATGTCCCGCGGGGCCCGACCCGTGCGCCGGCGCTGGCGGCAGCGCCGTATTGGGATAGGGAGCCGGTACCGCTGGGCCTGGAGATTGCCGAGAGGGAACTGAAGAAGGCCGAGCTGGTAGCCAGAGCTATCCGGGAGAAAGAAAATCTCCGGCAGGCAACCGCCCGTGTCCGGGGACCGTTGTACGAGGGGCAGGTGAGGCGGTTTGATGTCCGCCGGGGCTACGGGTTCATCTACGAGCCGGGCCTGGAGGCCGAAGTGTTTGTAGCCCGGCGGGATGTGAATACCCACCTGCCTGAGGAGCATCCCGGCCGCAATCTGATGCCGGGCGACATCGTACAATACACCCGGTACTTTGGGGAGCGGGGGTGGTTTGCGCTGGACGCCAAACTAAGGAGGGGCCCGGAAGCCCGAGCGAGCGCAGACCTCCCTCCCCTGGCAGCGGCATCAGAGCTTGAGCAACCGGAGTAGGGCAGTGGATGCCCGCAGCACCGTCCCCGTTGGGACCACCTGCTTGTTTGTTTGAAAAGTTTGAAAGTTCTGCCAATGATGAAATGATTACCGAAGAAGTTACCTGATTTGCTTGTGATTGAACCGGCCGGAGCCGGCACCGTTGTCCCCGTGGGGACCGTTTACAAAGTAGTTTTGCATGGGAACTATCCATGGACAAGCCCGTGAACTTGCAGGGCAACCACAGACGTTAGTGGATTGTAAATATGTTGTTTACCGTTACCGTTTTCCGCAGGCCGCCTCCGGAGAGGCAGGTTGGAGGGAGGGCCCTGAGCAGAGCAGGCTAGGGCCCAGCCACCAAAGGAACCGGTGGCTACCCTCTGGAGGGCAAGGAAAGATCCCGCTCGGGTACCGTGTGCTGGACTGTGGGTCAAGGGGTGCTGCCTGGGCTTTAGGGGCAGCATCAGGGACAGGTTACTTGGGTGGGAGAGAGCAGAAACCGTAACCGTAAACCGTTGCAACGTTAAAGTGAAATGTGCCTCCCGTTTTGGGAAGAGTTATTAAAAATGTATATATGTTGATTACCATGTTATCTTTTACAGAAAAATAAAACCGGTGTTGGACGGCAGCCCGCGGACGGTCTGCGTTTTGCTAAGGGGGAATGTGTCGCCCTGGGCAAGCCAGGGGACACAGGTCACACACCATCACACCCTACATCCCAGGTAGGAACACCTGAGCTGAACCAAAAATCCTTGTTGCCTTCCTCCAGAGGCTGATGATTCACACCAGGGGGTGGGCCAGGCGGTTGGGTCCACCCACCGAGGAGATCACAGCTCTGGAGGCAGGAAGTACCAGGCAGATTAGCCCAGGCAGGGCAAGAGTGAAGTCTAGCTGAGGGCTAGAGAGGAGAAAACAACGAAGTGAAAGTGAAGGAGAAAGGTAGTAAAGGAGGAAAGCAAGAGTGGTGACAGAGAGAAAAGCCTGAAGTAGTCCAGCTGTGTGCAGGACAGGTCAGCAAGGTCAGCAACGGCGGTGACTGTCTGGAGGGGGACCGTTTGGAAGTTCCTGGAAGGACCCCGTAGGCTGTGTGCCCGGTGGTCTGGAGCAGTGTTCCGAAGGACAGTCAGCACCAGGGCAGGGGCCTCTCGGACCCCGGCAAGGCTAGGAGTCGCCAAATTTGCCGAATCCGTCAGTGAAGGGGACGTAGATCCCCCAACAACCAAGTCCCGATTGAAGGCAACAGCCCAACCTGAACAGCAGAGACACCGCCACCGCCAGGGCACCAGTTTCTGAGTGCCAGCGCCTGCGGGCAAAGTGTAGAGCTCCTTCGGCCCAGCTTGAAGCCGAGGAGCGGGTTACCGGTGGGGACCCATCGCAACCAACAAGTACACAAAGGTGCAAGGAAGAGGGACATCACCGTCACCTACTGGGAGAGCAATCGCAGCCGTCCGTGGGACCGTCTTACCAGCCGTTTGGTTTACCGTACAAACTGTGTCAACGTCTCAGGCTGAGTGAGTACCACAGTGCCGCAAGGCACAGCGCTGCCCCCGCGTCCCTGCGCCCACCAGGCCCTGCACCTCCCAAGCCATCACCGGGCCCCGGGATCACCAACCCCTACCCACGGAGGGGCATCACAACACCTGGCTGCTCCACATCACCAACCCCGGGATCCCCGTATTGAGCAGCGGTGGTGCTACAAATCACCACAACCGTGGGTGGCGTCACGGACATTATCCCAACACCCCAAATCCCCCTTTCACTCACGGGCGAGGAGTGCCGCTCGAGAACCCCCGGGATCCGGCCCACAGCTCGAGCCACCACTGAGCAGCGGCGGCCGCCGGACCCGAGCAGAAGGGGTGAGCGCGGTGTGCTGACACCCTCCTCCCCGCCCGCGACACCTTCAATCGGGTCTTGGCTGTTTGGAAACCCCTGGGGTTCCGGTCACTAACGGATTTGACCTGTTTAACGGCGACTCCAAGCCTGGTCGGGGTTCGCAGGCCCTGCCGGTTTGTGCTGGCTTCACTTCGCTCCCCGGTTCGGTACCGGCGGGCCACCGCCCGTCCCCAGTCCTACGGTTCCGCGTTGATCTGCCTCTCCTGCAGACGGCCACCACCGTCTGCCAACCTTGCTCTAAGTGCCCGGGCCACGTACCCGGACACTGTCAGTTTGCTCCTCACTACTACTTCACTCCTCTCCTGACTACTACTCACTTCTGACTGACTTCCTTTTCCCGCCTCCAGGACTGTGAACTCCTCAGTGGGTGGGGCCAACCGCCTGGCTCCACCCCACCTGGTGTGGACCTCAGCCCCTGGAGGGGGGCAACAAGGATTTGTGTCTGGCTGATGTGCCTATCTCGGGGTGGGGGTGTTGTGTTGTAGTACCTGTGACGACCTGGCTAGTCCAGGGCGCCACATAAGTATAGCAATAAAGGACTTGGATGACCATGAAGTGGTATATAGAAGATAACATATAGCTGCAGAGTTCATGTTATTTAAACTGCGTAACCGCAAAGTACCTGGTGAACTCTTCTGCTATCATCTCTAATAGTCACACTGATGTCTCTGTTGTGCGCAGATTTGCCTAATGTATTGAATATTCCCTACCTTGTGTACATAGATGCAAACAAGTTCAAAAGTAAATAACGTTTGTGTTCTCAGCAAGAGATTATCACTACGCGGCTATTAAACACGTTGCTCTGCTGGTCTCTATAGTCATAAGCTGTATATGTGTCACCCAGGGAAGGGGCTACTCGGTCCTAGGCGGTTGCAAATGGGAATGTCACATCGGGTGGCCGTTGCCCGGTCCCGTGCTCTGGGGCTTCTCTTGAAAAAGGGGAATTACCGTATTTACAGTAGGGATGAAAGTTAGTGTACGTGACGCCACCTGCGGGTTGCGGTAACAGGTATACCGCCACTGCTGTGTAAGAGGGCCGGGGCTGATGTGAGTTCCTTTGCAGGTAAGGAAGGCCCTGGTGCCCTCGTGGTGTTGGATAAGGTGCAGGTTGAAAGGAATGCAAACAGGCAAAGTCCGAGTGGAACAGGGAGTCTTTACTGATGATTTACTCACAGGTTACACTCCCCTGGTGCTGGGCACAGATTCCTGGTTCCCTTTGTCCCGGCTCTGTCCGTGTAGCCTGGCTATAGCCCTGTCCGTGCACTTCTTTTGCACAGCTCTGTCAGAGTCCCCTGCAGACCCCGCAACCAGCTGCTTCTCTCGTGGGCATCATACGATCAATCCTCAGGCCTCGCACCCAGACCTGACACCCAGCTGGACGTCCTCCTCTGTCCTTCTCCTCTCTCTGTCTGGACTCCACTTCCCTCTCGGGACCTAACTACAGGAGGGTTGGATTTACACCTCCTAGGCAACCTCCACTTCCTGGGCAGACTTTACACCATAGGACGGCCAACCCTCTGATCATGCCCTCTTGTGGTCCGGGGTGGTGTTGTGTGAGTGTTTTAGGTGTGTACGGGTTTAGCCAGAGTTAGGACTCCAGGAACCAGGTTGCAGATCTTAGTAGCCTAACCGCAGGGGCACTACATATATACCTCTGCCTGCACCACTGATTGGCCACTTTCTGCCTATGCACAGTGTACACAGCTGCCAATCAGTGGTGTGGGAGGGGTTATACAGAGTTCAGCTGTAACGGGTGTGTCAGGGGTGATGGACAGTCGTGGTTTCTGGAAATAGAAGGTCACATTGTTTGGCTGTGTAGAATGCTCCCTGACTTTCTATTGTTCCTGCTGTCAGTATTCATTGGTATAGGTAGCTTTCCTGCTGGATTTTCATCTCTCCACCTTTTGGACCCAGCAGGAACTCATCTTCCACCCAGCTGCTCATCATCAGTATTCTCTTGGTGCTTAAATACACCCATCTTCCCTGGACTGGTGCTGGTGATATTCTTCAGTTAATTCCAGCTCTGGTTGCAAGCAGATGGCTTGTTCTCCTCTGTGGTATCATTGCTGAAAACTCTGCTGAACTTCTATCAGTATCATCTGTGGATACGTGGTTCATGGATTTGCCCCATGCGTCCTCCTTGCATCTTCTGTAGTGTTTAGTGGGGTTGACAAATAGCTCATCCCATCCATTCTCTACTTAGGGTCAGCACTAGGGATACCTAGGGTCAGGTATCCTGCTCGGTGCATAGGTGCGGAATTTATCCATGGTGGTGCTGGTGATATTATTCAGTTCATTCTAGCGCTGGTTGCAAGTAGGTGGCTTGCTGTCATCTGTAGTATTGTTGCTGAACTCCTGCTTGGGTCATCTGTGGATAAGTAGTTCTTGCTTTTTCCCATGTGTCTTCCTTTAGCATTTAGTGGGGTTGACAAAGAACTCATCCCTACTTAGGATCGATCCAGTACTACGGACACCTAGGGTCAGGTACCTAGCTCGGCCCATAAGTGCAGAAAGGTTTGTTCAGGGGTCACCATCTCCCCCTTCCTTAGATGCAGGGGTCCCCTTGCCTTACCTTTCGCCACTTGCTTGGTACTTTCCTGTATCTAGCGTGACATCAGCCTTCCGAGAACTGGTAGATCTAAAACAGATAAAACAGGAATTTTATCAAAACTGCAGCAGGCAGCCCAATAAGTGATACATTACTGGAATCAGGGTCTCTGTCCCTATATTATGCTGCTCTTGGATGGGGCATCAAAAACGTAGTGACGGATTCCCTTTAAACCCAACTTGGATAGATAACAGTATTCACTTTTCAAAAGTAGCAAAGTATATCAAAACGTTGCACATTTTGACAATGACTATAAGAAATATAAACTATAATATATATATATATATATATATATATATATATATATATATATATATATATATATATATATATATACACACCCACACACAGTACAGACCAAAAGTTTGGACACACCTTCTCATTCAAAGAGTTTTCTTTATTTTCAGGACTCTGATAATTGTAGATTCACATTGAAGGCATCAAAACTATGAATTACCACATGTGGAATGAAATACTTAACAAAAAAGTGTGAAACAACTGAAAATATGTCTTATATTCTAGGTTCTTCAAAGTAGCCACCTTTTGCTTTGATTACTGCTTTGCACGCTCTTGGCATTCTCTTGATGAGCTTCTAGAGGTAGTCACCGGAAATGGTTTTCACTTCGCAGGTGTGCCCTGTCAGGTTTAATAAGTGGGGTTTCTTGCCTTATAAATGGGGTTGGGACCATCAGTTGTGTTGTGCAGAAGTCTGGTGGATACACAGCTGATAGTCCTACTGAATAGACTGTAAGGCCCTGTGCACGCTAGAAAATTGAATTTTCTTAAGAAAATTCTGCAGGCTCTGAAAGATTTCCGCACCCACGGAAAAAATTGCAGAAAAAAACGCACCGAAATCCACATGCGTTTTGTTGCGTTTTGGTGCAGTTCTAGTGCGTTTTTTCCGCGGGTTGGTAGAGGGATAGATAGAGGGATAGATAATAGATAGATAGAGGGATAGATAGAGGGATAGATAGATAGATAGATAGATAGAGGGATAGATAGATAGATAGATAGAGGGATAGATAGAGGGATAGATAGATAGATAGATAGAGGGATAGATAGATAGATAGAGGGATAGCTAGAGGGATAGATAGAGGGATAGATAGATAGAGGGATAGCTAGAGGGATAGCTAGAGGGATAGATAGATAGAGGGATAGATAGATAGATAGATAGAGGGATAGAGAGATAGATAGAGGGATAGAGAGATAGAGGGATAGATAGATAGATAGATAGATAGATAGATAGATAGAGGGATAGATAGATAGATAGAGGGATAGATAGATAGATAGATAGAGGGATAGATAGATAGAGGGATAGAGAGATAGATAGATAGAGGGATAGATAGAGGGATAGAGAGATAGAGGGATAGATAGAGGGATAGATAGATAGATAGATAGATAGATAGAGGGATAGATAGAGAGATAGAGAGATAGAGGGATAGATAGATAGAGGGATAGATAGATAGATAGAGGGATAGATAGATAGATAGATAGATAGAGGGATAGATAGAGAGATAGAGAGATAGAGGGATAGATAGATAGATAGATAGATAGAGGGATAGATAGATAGATAGATAGAGGGATAGATAGATAGATAGAGATATAGCTAGAGGGATAGATAGATGGATAGATAGATAGACAGAGAGATAGATAGATAGATGGATAGATAGATAGAGGGATAGATAGAGAGATAGAGGGATAGATAGAGGGAGAGATAGAGGGATAGATAGAGGGAGAGATAGATAGATAGAGGGAGAGATAGATAGATAGAGGGATAGATAGATAGAGGGATAGAGGGATAGATAGAGAGATAGAGAGATAGATAGAAAGATATATATATATATATATAGATAGAGGGATAGATAGATAGAGGCATAGATAGATAGAAAGATAGATATATAGATAGAGGGATAGATAGAGAGATAGAGAGATAGAGGGATAGATAGATAGATAGATAGAGGGATAGATAGATAGATAGATAGATAGAGGGATAGATAGATAGATAGATAGATAGAGGGATAGCTAGAGGGATAGATAGATGGATAGATAGAGAGATGGATAGATAGATAGAGAGATAGAGAGATAGAGGGATAGATAGAGGGATAGATAGATAGATAGATAGAGGGATAGATAGATAGATAGATAGATAGAGGGATAGATAGATAGATAGAGGGATAGATAGATAGATAGATAGAGGGATAGATAGATAGATAGATAGAGGGATAGATAGATAGATAAAGGGATAGATAGATAGATAGAGGGATAGATAGAGAGATAGAGGGATAGATAGAAAGATATATATATATATATATATATATATATATATATATAGATAGAGGGATAGATAGATAGAGGCATAGATAGATAGAAAGATAGATATATAGATAGAGGGATAGATAGATAATTAGATAGATAATGGATATGTGGCGCCCCTGACCTGGTCAGGCACCACAGAGTATTGCACCCATGCGGGAGCAATGCTTCCAGGTAATCTCCAAAGGCCAGGATGAGGTGCACACACAAACATATAGTGATCAGGCCTCCCACATCACCAGAGGGGACCCTTGGGTAGCCAGAAGGGGTTAACTTTCAATTCCCAGCTAGGGGTGTGTTCAGGGGCTGGTTGCTAGGAAGCAGGGCAGAGAGAGAGGAAGTGAGGGAGTCGAGAGGAAGGAGTTGAAGTGTATGGAGGGGGAGCAGAGAAGCTCCCGTGCAGACAGGTCCTGAGGAGTGCTGTAGCTGAAAGCGGAGGAGAACGGAGTACTGTGGGTCGGCCTGAAGAGCATCCAGAGAAAGAGGGGTGGCTGAGTACGGAGATCCCAGTATCCGAGCACACAAGGGGAACTAGGTCCCCAGAACAGGCAGCAGATCATCCAGAGCTGCTTAACCTACAGGTTGGGGGGGTACTTCATGCCCTCACCACGACTACACAGAGCTTGAGCCAAGCAGCACACCAGGCCCATAAGGGGACAGGGCCAGAAGCCATCCCACCAAGGCCACGCTGCCGGCAGACGAGCCAGAGAGAGGGGAGCAGGGTGGTAACAGCTTCCCTGGAGGGGTCCTACCACGCTTCAAGCAAAGGACCCTCCCAAAACAGAAGGGGTGCAAGGAAGGCGAGTGGACAGCTACCCTCAGAACGGCCTCCTGGAATTCCTGGTTCCACCTGGTTATCACAGTGTCGCCCGGGCATCTCACCGTGACCTCCAAACAGTGAGTAAACACGTTGAAAGACTTCCTGGACTGTGTTTGAGTCATTCTGCGACCTGTGGTCCCACACACATACACCGGGCCCTGGGGCTTGCCTCACTCTCAGGAGGCTACTATATCCAACTGCACCCACCATCAGCCCCAGGCGTCCCCTAACCTGCAGTGGCGGTCCCCACTGACCGCAATACTGAGAGTGGCGTCACGATCAAAACTGAAGATTCCCTACCTGTGACCAGCACCAGCTACGTGGAGTCCCTGAAGGTATGCACCGATACAACACCTGTGGGGCTTCACATCTTCTGGCGTCACGAACAGGATAAGGACTAGACCTGTTCAGACAGGTGACCGTGTGCCTCAGAGGTCCGACCGCAAAAATTGAACCGCCGCCATATTGCCATCTTCAAAAGCGCGCGCTGCAGCCCGCGCGAGGGAGAAGAGCACCGCCCACGAAGAGGTGTGGCCGCCCCAGAATCCCCACAATTCAGAGAGCGTTCTGACCCAGGAAGTGGAAAGGGAGCGCGCAGATTTCTGAAGAAAAATGGACGCTGCAGGAGGTAATGCCCCTGGTCAGGGCGACGCAGCCCAAGCGATGCCAGCCCCTGTCGCGCTGGACGCCGCAGCGCCTGGTGCCGGTGCCGCGGTCGCAGCTGCGCCGGCCGAGGTCGCCCCCATAATGCCAGTGTCCTTGTTGTATGCCCCAGGGGCGCAATGGCTGCCTCAATACGCCGGTAAAATAGACACGCTGACCGGGTTTAAGAAAAAGATCAACACCCTGCTAGACATGCACGCGATGACTGGTAAACAGAGGGCCGCTGTGGTGCTGGGACAATTGACTGGAGCAGCAGAATTGGAAGCTGAGTCCTGGGCCAATGATGACCGGAGCTCTGTTGAGACCATCTTTGCCAAACTAGCAGCTGCTTTTGAACACCGCACAGAGGGAGAGCTGAGAACGGACTTCTATCACTGCCGTCAGAAGCCCCAAGATAGTATAAGAGACTATGCCCTCAGGCTGCAGGCTGCACTACGGGCTCTCAAGCTGGTGGACCCTGTCAGTGACCAGGAAGGAAACCGGATGATGAAGGAACAATTCTTGCGGGGCCTGCGCTCTCCTGAGGATGGGAAGCAGATGAAGCTGTGGTCCCTAGAACACCCCGACGTGGACTTTGCCATTCTGAAAGACCGGGCAGTGAAAGCACTCCAACCCCCTGTGGACACAGACCCTGCCAGTTCCACGGCTGCAGGAGCGGAATCCTCCACGCAGGCCCTGATGACTGCAAAAGGACTCAACGCGCCAGCAGAGACCATAAGTACGCTATCCTCCCAAGTGCAGCAGCTCACTAAGGACGTCGCACAAATCCTGAAAGCAATGCAGTTGCCCTCAGAGACCAAAGTCCCTCATCAGATCCTGCTAGCCGACAACCCAGAGGACGTCCCTTGGATGCGGAGGAGAAGGGGTCCCCCAACTCGAGGCAGGAGCAGTGATCGCTATGACTCAGCTGGACAACCCATCTGTCGTCGTTGCCAGAAGGCAGGTCACTATGCAAGGGCCTGTCCTTTAAACGAGTCAAACCTGGGGCCGAGGGCCAGTCCTCAGGATTAAGAAGATCAGGCCCAAGTCGCTGCTGTGATCAGTACGTGGGTGGACGTCCTGTCCTGTCCATCGTCTTGGACGGGATCCCTACCCCGGCATTATTGGACACCGGCTCTCAGGTCACCACGATCCCGCATGTCCTGTATCGGAGGTTTTGGTCGGACGGCGATCTCCGACCACCGGACCCCTCCCTCACCATCTATGCTGCCAACGGACAACCTATAGACCAGATCGGGGTCAAAGAGGTAACCATAAAGGTGGGAAGGCAGGAAATGAAGGGACAATGTCAAGGACTGATTGTTGTGGACACTGATGTTAGAGAAAGGAACCCGCAAATGATTTTGGGCACTAATGTCATAGAAAATTGCCTAGGGGAAGTGTTGTTGTTGCTTCACCAGATTGTTGAAGGTGCTGACGGCAGGTCGCAAAGAGCCTTGCAAAAGGAGATCCGAATCATTCTGAGGAAGCAACAGGTAAAACAGACTGGCGGTGAGATTGGTAGTGTACGGGTGATGGATGCTAACCCCATTGTGATACCCCCACGGAGTGAAATGATGATGTGGTGTAGAGCAGCGGTAGGTCTCAGAGGACAAGATTACCAGGCTGTACTAGAGCCCACTCATTCAGACCACTGGCCCACGATTCTGACAGCCAGGGGGGTAGTTGATGTACACAAGGGACGAGTGCCTGTACGAGTGTTGAACTGTGGGGAGGAGGAAGCCAGACTCCCAAGGTACGCTACCATAGCCAAACTGTTTACATGCTCAGATGACGCCATAACACCTGTAGGTCCCCTGACACAAGCTGACTCAAAAGAGGGCGAGACCTCCCAAAAGCAGTTAGAGGACTGGTGCCAGAAACTACACGTGGGGACTGACTCTACACCCGACTACCAGAAACATGGGGTTTACAGGGTCGTGCAGGAATACGAGCAGGTCTTTAGTAAGAACCCACTAGACTTTGGTAGGATCAAAGGGGTGCAACATCACATACCCACAGGCAGTCATCCTCCCATTAAGGAAAGACATAGGCCTATTCCACCAGCCCATTACCAGCGCACAAAGGACATGCTGAAGGACATGAAGGAGGCAGGAGTCATAAGGGACAGTTGCAGCCCCTGGGCAGCTTCCCTAGTCCTGGTGAGGAAGAAGGATGGCACGATGAGGATGTGTGTGGATTACAGACGGATAAATCAGATAACACACAAGGATGCCTACCCTTTGCCAAGGATAGAGGAATCCCTCGCTGCCTTAAAAACCTCCAACTACTTTTCTACCCTAGATCTTACTAGTGGCTACTGGCAAGTAGCTGTAGCAGAGGAAGATCGGGAGAAGACGGCCTTCACCACCCCAATGGGCCTCTGTGAGTTCAACAGCATGCCATTTGGACTCTGCAATGCCCCCGGGACCTTCCAGAGGCTTATGGAATGCTGCCTAGGGCACCTCAACTTTGAGACCGTCCTGCTCTACCTGGATGATGTCATCGTGTACTCCAAGACCTACGAGGACCACCTGAAACACCTGGCTGAAGTCTTTGAAGCACTATCCCGATATGGAATGAAGCTGAAACCATCCAAGTGCCATTTACTGAAGCCAAAGGTCCAGTACCTAGGTCACGTGGTCAGTGCAGAAGGAGTAGCACCGGACCCAGAGAAGGTCACAGTCATCCAGGAATGGCCCACACCTACTACCGTCCGGGAGGTACATCAGTTCCTTGGCTTGGTAGGCTACTACAGAAGGTTCATCAAGGGCTACACGAAAATGGCAGCGCCTTTGCAAGAGCTCCTGGTAGGCCACCCAAAGAAGAAAGGAAAGATCTCCGGCCCGCCATTTCACTGGGGAGAAGCAGAAGAACACTCCTTCAGACAAATGAAAGGGGCCTTGACGGGTGAAGAGATCCTAGCCTACCCTGACTACGGTCTGCCATTCGTACTGTACACCGATGCCAGTAATGTGGGACTGGGAGCAGTGCTTTCACAGGTGCAGGGAGGCAAAGAGCGTGTGATTGCTTACGCCAGCAGGAAGCTCAGGCCTACTGAAAGAAACCCGGAGAATTATAGCTCATTCAAGCTAGAGTTCCTGGCCATGGTATGGGCTATCACAGAGCGGTTCAAGCACTACCTGGCAGCCACCAAATTCACTGTCTTCACGGACAACAACCCCCTGACCCACTTGGATACTGCTAAATTGGGTGCCATGGAGCAGCGTTGGGTAGCCCGACTGGCGAATTATGACTTTACTGTCAAGTATCGAGCTGGCCGCAAGAACGGCAACGCAGATGCTCTGTCCAGGATGCCTCACCTAGCAGACGAGGGTGAAGATGAAGATGATCTGGAAGAGATTGAGCTGCCAGCGTTCCATCGCCATGGAGCAAAACAGTGCCGGCAGTCGCGTGCCAACCGCCAAGAGGTGACCCTGAACCCACTACCTCATTACAACTGGAAGGAGACCCAGGAAAATGATCCAGCGGTAGGCTTGGTAAAGAAACTGATCAGCCAGCCTGGCGCCAGCCTTGACAAAGGAGCCCCACCTGAGGCACAGTACCTATGGAAGGAGAGGGGTCGATTATTCATCTATCAAGACAAACTTTACAGGAGCATCATTGACCCGAGGACGCATGAGAAGGTGTGGCAAGTGATTGTACCACAGAAGGATACGAGGATGGTGCTAGAAGCCTATCACAATGGTGCAGGCCACTTTGGTTGGAAGAAACTGGAGGCCCTACTTAAAGTAAGATTCTACTGGGTGGGCATGAGATCTGCCCTAGAGAAGTGGTGTCAAAACTGCGGGCCTTGCAATCTTAGAAGAAAAGACCAGCACCGCCAGAGAGCACCACTCCAGCCCATCCAAACTAAACGGCCCCTGGAGATCGTGGCCCTGGACCATGTAAAGTTGGCACCCAGCAGACAAGGCTACAACTACGCTCTCACTATGGTTGACCACTACTCCAGATTCCTGGTGGTAGTACCAGTCAAGGACTTGACAGGTCAAACTGCAGCCAAAGCTTTCCAGACACACTTCTGTCGACCACATGGCTATCCAGATCAAGTGCTCACTGACCAAGGACCAGCCTTTGAAGCTGAAGTGTTTAAGGAGTTTTGTAACCTATACGGCTGCCAGAAGATCCGTACTACGCCTTACCATCCTCAGACCAATGGCATGTGTGAGAAGATGAACCACATCATTCTCGATCTTCTGAAGACGCTCCCACTAGAAGAACGAAGTCAGTGGCCAGAAAAACTGCCCGATCTAGTGGACATGTATAACAACATCCCTGTGAGTTCCACGAACTGCACACCGGCATACCTGATGAGGGCCAGACCAGGGAGATTGCCAGTAGATCTGGAAATGGGAGTTGAGACCCCTGAAGACCATCAACAAGGTGCTGATTGGGATTCCAACCGCCAAGCCCAATACAAGAAAGTACAAGAGTGTGTGGAGCGAAGCCTGACTCAGCAGCGTGAGAAACAAGAAAAGGCCTACAATCGAAAAGCACCTGCTGTTCCTTTGATGCCGGGAGATATAGTTCTCAAGGGAAAGAGAAGGCGTCATAAACTTGACAATCACTGGGAAGAAGAACCCTATACTGTGTTACCATCAACGCTTAGCAATGAAAAGACATGCCTTATCAGCAAAGATGGAGGAAAAACAACAGCTGTCGTTTCTGGAGATCGCCTAAAGAAATGTCCTGAACAACTAAGAATCCCTGAAGAAATTCCCAACCCTTTGTCAGTTCAGGAACCAAAAGAAAGGATGATCCATACTGCGCTTGGAGATTTTCCAGCAAGTTGGCCTCAATACAATGGAGCAGTTGTTATTCCAGTCATTACATTCACTCAATCTAGAGAAGTAGGAGACCTAGAAGCACCTGTTCAGAACCTAGAAGTGCCAAATGTAGCTGAAGCAGAAAACCACGCATTGGTATCAGTACCCAGTACACCCAGAATTCACATTGAGACACATACATCGGGTGGGAGGACACAATCTCAGACAGATGACAGTATAGTACTGCGTAGATCAACCCGCAGCAACTTTGGTCAGCTCCCATTACGCTATAGACAAAGTACAGTTTAGTTCAAAGTGACTGTATGAAATGTAATGTTTAACCTGTTTATAGTTAAGCAACGTTTAAGCGAAATGTGCCCACAAGGACTATTGTGAGACCTTCTTAAAATGTTAGACCACTGGTTATGAACTGGCTTTAACCACAAACTTTTGTATTGTAAAAAGTTGCCTTCTTGGTACCAACCCCAGAGTCTGCCTGTTGAGGGGCATGGCTCTGCACCAACAAGGGGGCACGCCTGTTTATGGGGCCTGCCCTCCAACACTCGGAAGCGGGTACGCCTGTTTATGGGGCCTACCTTACACCACTCCCCTCAGGAGAGGAAGATTGGAGGAAAGGTCTGGGGAATGTGATGGCCCAGACCTGGTTACCAAAAGGACCGGTGACCTACCTCCTGGAGGTTTCTGGGTGGGTTCGGACATGTGGGTGGTTGGTGGTGGAATGGTACCTGGCATGTTTAAATGTAAATAATTGCCCCTGCGTGGGAAAAGTTTGTATTTACCTTTTTCTCTTGTCTTTGCAGCCCGAGGACGTGCTGATGATAACTAAGGGGGAATGTGGCGCCCCTGACCTGGTCAGGCACCACAGAGTATTGCACCCATGCGGGAGCAATGCTTCCAGGTAATCTCCAAAGGCCAGGATGAGGTGCACACACAAACATATAGTGATCAGGCCTCCCACATCACCAGAGGGGACCCTTGGGTAGCCAGAAGGGGTTAACTTTCAATTCCCAGCTAGGGGTGTGTTCAGGGGCTGGTTGCTAGGAAGCAGGGCAGAGAGAGAGGAAGTGAGGGAGTCGAGAGGAAGGAGTTGAAGTGTATGGAGGGGGAGCAGAGAAGCTCCCGTGCAGACAGGTCCTGAGGAGTGCTGTAGCTGAAAGCGGAGGAGAACGGAGTACTGTGGGTCGGCCTGAAGAGCATCCAGAGAAAGAGGGGTGGCTGAGTACGGAGATCCCAGTATCCGAGCACACAAGGGGAACTAGGTCCCCAGAACAGGCAGCAGATCATCCAGAGCTGCTTAACCTACAGGTTGGGGGGGTACTTCATGCCCTCACCACGACTACACAGAGCTTGAGCCAAGCAGCACACCAGGCCCATAAGGGGACAGGGCCAGAAGCCATCCCACCAAGGCCACGCTGCCGGCAGACGAGCCAGAGAGAGGGGAGCAGAGTGGTAACAGCTTCCCTGGAGGGGTCCTACCACGCTTCAAGCAAAGGACCCTCCCAAAACAGAAGGGGTGCAAGGAAGGCGAGTGGACAGCTACCCTCAGAACGGCCTCCTGGAATTCCTGGTTCCACCTGGTTATCACAGTGTCGCCCGGGCATCTCACCGTGACCTCCAAACAGTGAGTAAACACGTTGAAAGACTTCCTGGACTGTGTTTGAGTCATTCTGCGACCTGTGGTCCCACACACATACACCGGGCCCTGGGGCTTGCCTCACTCTCAGGAGGCTACTATATCCAACTGCACCCACCATCAGCCCCAGGCGTCCCCTAACCTGCAGTGGCGGTCCCCACTGACCGCAATACTGAGAGTGGCGTCACGATCAAAACTGAAGATTCCCTACCTGTGACCAGCACCAGCTACGTGGAGTCCCTGAAGGTATGCACCGATACAACACCTGTGGGGCTTCACAGATAGATAGAGGGATAGATAGCTAGATAATGGATAGATAGATAATCAATAGATTGAGGGCAGATTAGTCAATAGATAGAGTCTCTGTGACGACAAACTGCAGTTCTCGCGAGCGGTAATGTGTTCACATTACCAACCGTGAGAAATGACCTGTAGTTACCCTTGCATCCTCTTTACGACACTGCATTGAGTATGTGTCAGACACGGCTGCAATAGTCTACAAGTGTCGTGGGACCTCGGTGCATTACGTCAGATCTGTGTGTTTGGAGGGGTTAGTAAAATGGTGAAAGAGGGGGCTTTTTTGTGTTTTATTTAAAATAAATAATTTTTCGATGTATGTGTTTATTCACTTTACTTACGGGTTATTCATGTAAGCTGTCTCATAGACGCTGCCATGATTAAGGCAGGACTAAGTGGCAGCGATGCGCTGCCATTAACTCGTTATTACCTTGATTGCCACCTCATCACGGCAATCTGGAGGAGTCGGGGACACTCCGGGACTGTCGCATAATGGATGCGACAATCCCGGGGCAGCTGCGGGCTGATCTTCTCGGCTGCGGAAGGGGGGGGGCATTAGCCATGGCCCTCACCCTTCCCAGCCTGAGAATAGCGGACCGCCGCTGTGTGTTTACCTCGGCTGGACGGTAAAAATACAGCGGAGCCCGCGTTTTTTTTTTTTGTTTTTTTATTTTTAATATGTGCGTTTGATTTCTATGTGCATTCTATATGTCTGTGTCTGTGTGTGAGTGTGATATGTGTGTGTGTGTGTGTATTCTATATGTCTATGTCTGAGTGTGAGCTGTGTGTGTTTACTCTGCTCAGCTTCCTCTTCCTGTCATAATGACATCACTTCCCTGTAAACCGCAGGCAGTGATGAACATTATGTCCCGAAAAACGCGAAATTCCGCAGGGAATAATGCAGGAAAACGCAATGAAACGCACAGAATTTGCTACCTGCGTTATTCCCTGCAGGATTTCATGATTACATTACAGTCAATGGAGTGAAATGCTGCAGCTACCTGCGGAAAAGTGACATGCAATTCTTTTTGCTGCGGGAATTCCGCAGGAAAACCTATAGCTGTCAAAATCCGCCTAGTGAGCACAGCCTTTTTTTCCCATAGGTTTTGCTAGTGAATCACTGCAGAAAGGTTATGAACATTTTCTGCAGTGAAACATGCAGCAAATCCGTGGGAAATGCGCGGTAAATTCCGCCTAGTGTGCACATAGCCTTAGAATTTGTATTTTGGCAAGAAAAAAGCAGCTAAGTAAAAAAAAAACGAGTGGCCATCATTACTTTAAGAAATGAAGGTCAGTCAGTCCAAAAAATTAGAAAAACTTTGAAAGTGTCCCCAAGTGCAGTGGCAAAAACCATCAAACGCTACAAATAAACTGGCTCACATGAGGACCACCCCAGGAAAGGAAGACCAAGAGTCACCCATGCTGCGGAGGATAAGTTTATCCAAGTCACCAGCCTCAGAAATCGCAGGTTAACAGCAGCTCAGATTAGAGACCAGGTCAGTGCCACACAGAGTTCTAGCAGCAGACAGATCTTTAGAATAACTGATAAGAGGAGACTTTGTGCAGCAGGCCTTCATGGTAAAATAGGTCCTAGGAAACCACTGCTAAGGACAGGCAACAAGCAGAAGAGACTTGTTTGGGCTAAAGAACACAAGGAATGGACATTAGACCAGTGGAAATCTGTGCTTTGGTCTGATGAGTCCAAATTTGAGATCTTTGGATCCAACCACCGTGTCTTTGTGCGATGCAGAAAAGGTGAATGGATGGACTCTACATGGCTGGTTCCCACCGTGAAGCATGGAGGAGGAGGTGTGATGGTGTGGGGGGGCTTTGCTAGTGACACTGTTGGGGATTTATTCAAAATTGAAGGCACACTGAACCAGCATGGCTACCACAGCATCTTGCAGCGGCGTGCTATTCCATCCGGTTTGCGTTTAGTTGGACCATTATTTATTTTTCAACAGGACAATGACCCCAAACACACCTCCAGGCTGTGTAAGGGCTATTTGACTAAGAAGGAGAGTGATGGGGTGCTACGCCAGATGACCTGGCCTCCACAGTCACCAGACCTGAACCCAATCGAGATGGTTTGGGGTGAGCTGGACCGCAGAGTGAAGGCAAAAGGGCCAACAAGTGCTAAGCATCTCTGGGAACTCCTTCAAGACTGTTGGAAAACCATTTCCGGTGACTACCTCTTGAAGCTCATCAAGAGAATGCCAAGAGTGTGCAAAGCAGTAATCAAAGCAAAAGGTGGCTACTGTGAAGAACCTAGAATATAAGACATATTTTCAGTTGTTTCACACTTTTTTGTTAAGTATTTCATTCCACATGTGTTAATTTATAGTTTCGATGCCTTCAATGTGAATCTACAATTTCAGAGTCACGAAAATAAAGTGAAAACTCTTTGAATGAGAAGGTGTGTCCAAACTTTTTGTCTGTACTGTGTATATATATATATATATATATATATATATATATATATATATATATACAAATATTCTGCCCCAAATACAGCAAGTATGACCTTTTGGATTAAAATTAGCATTTATTAAATTGCACTTGAGAGAGAGGTCTCTTGCTGATCTCTGGGGGACTTGACACATGACCCTTTCCCTTTAATAAAGCTTCCCCCGGAGACTTGTGGACTCCTTCATCTCCATACAGCCCCCCGTCAATCAAGTTTAATTTTTATTCTCAGCCATACTGTATTTCTAAATGGACAGACAGTGACTCCAATATTCAGTGGAGATATTTCTTTTTTTTTTTTTATAATTCTTTATTTAACTGAAAAACATGGAAACACATCAATCAAATTCAGTGGCATTACATTTAGCATCCATTGTATATTATCTCCAATCAGGCTACCTGTAACATCTGATGACTACCACACTTCGACTCCTCCATGTTTACCCAGGAGTTTTTAAGAAAGGGAAAAGAAAGAAGCAAGTGAGGCAGGAGAGATTAGACCAGAAACGAGTAGGGCGGAGCACACAAAAGGCAAGGGGTGGAGGGGAGAGAGTAAAACAATGGGGGACAAACAGCCACAAAGCAGAAATCCATCATCTCAGGGCACCTTTGTCTCATGGCAGCAGTAGGGCCCCCTTCAATCAGGGGGAATCCAGGTACCATATTCCGTGGAGAACTTAAACTCGATACAGGAAAACCAAGTCTTGTGAAAAGCCTCTTGTCTGTCATGGAGAGCCGCCGTCAGGTCCTCCATGTACAACAGTTCATTCACCCTGTTCGCCCACATAGATAATGTCGGCGGAACGGGGGATCTCCATCTCAGGGGGATGCATGTCCTGGCAGCCATCACCAGGAAGCTTAACAGAGACCCTTTATAGGCACGAGCAGAGGAATCGGATAATTGAAGTAAGAAGAGTTCCGGACCTAGGGTCTGCGTGTGTCCAGTCACGTGCCCGATCACCCCCCGCACCCCCTTCCAAAACCGCTGCAACCCGGGGCACTCCCAAAATATGTGCAGGAAGTTTCCTTTCCCAGCCCCACATCTCCAACAGCTAGAGTCGACTCCTGGAAACATCCTGTGGAGTTTTGTCGGGACCCTATACCAACGAGAGATACATTTATAGTTGGCCTCTTGGAGTTTGGAGCTGACTGATGTTTTGTGAGCAAGTGACAGCACCTTGTTTTTCTGTGAAGTCGAGAGGGTGAGGCCCATGTCTGACTCCCAATGCAAGAGGAACCTAGGCGGAGGCAGGTCTGTAGTTACATAGCATAGTGTGTGAGATGGACAGAGAGTGTCGGAGAGCCCCCTTCTCCATACACAGCTTCTCAAAGTCGGTGAGGGGTCTAACAAACTGACTATGGGCCAGTAGAGAACAAAGAAAGTGTCGTAGCTGCAAAGAGAGCCACAGACCCAAAGGTCCGGGGACCCGGAAGTTCCGAAGTTCCTCTATTGTTGGCCAATGCCCCCCGACTCCGATTTGGTGGGCACGGCATCTGTTCCGGGAGATCCAGAAATGAAACATCGGGTCAGAAAGACCCGGCGAGAAGCCCGGGGCGCCTATGACCGGAGAGAGGGGAGAGGGTAAAGGCATTAGGGCTCTCTGGACCGCCTCCTGGGAACAGCAACATAACGTAGCGCCAATCGTAGGATGGGATTTGAGTTCTGTGCCCACAGGGGAAAGCGCCCAGGGTAGCCCCGCCAATGGCATTTCAGTGAAGCTCTGCTCCACCTGCACCCATGGTTTGGCCTTGGAGTGCCGACACCAGTCCACCACCCTGGCTACGTGAGTGGCAATGTAATATGTCTTGAGGTCCGGAAGACCCAGCCCCCCACGGGCTTTATGTCTACACAAGAGCGACCGCGCCAATCTCGCCGGCTTGTTGGCCCACAGGAACTTCGTTTGTAGAGAGGCAACTTCTTTAAAGAAGGACCTGGGGATCCCGATGGGCAGGGTCTGAAGGAGGTATAACAGTCTCGGAAAGATGTTCATCTTAAAAATCGCGGACCGTCCGAACCACGTGAATGTGCCTTTTGACCAAGTTTTACACTCTTCTTTAATGTTTTGGAGAAGAGGGGTACAGTTCAACTGGAATAAGGAGCTCATGTCGGCCGACAATTTGAGTCCCAAGTATCGCAAGTACTGAGGAGCCCACTGAATATCAGAGGCTCCCCGTAGCTACGAAAATACCTCCGCGGGGAGGTTGACGCCCAGTGCCTCCGATTTACACAAATTGACCTTGAAGTTAGAGAGTAGGGAGTAATGATTAAATCCCTGCATTAGCGCTGGGAGCAAGTTGGCTGGGTCAGTGATAAAAAATAATAAATCATCCGCAAAGGCAGCTATCTTATGTGTCACGCCCCCGATCTCCTGTCCCTTAATGCTCGTGTTCTTCCGGATGTGACGCAGCAGGGGCTCTAATGTGAGTATGAATATCATTGGGGAAAGCGGACAACCCTGCTGGGTGCCATTGGTGATCGGGAATCTCTCTGAAAGCACTCCATTAACCCGTATGCGTGCCGACGGTGCACTATATATAGATCTTATCCAACTTAGCATGTTTCCCCCCAGACCCAGGGAAGCGAGGACCCCATCAAGAAACGTCCCACCGACCCGGTCGAACGCCTTCTCGGCGTCCGTCGACAACAACATAAGTGATCCACTATCTGTCCTGGCCCTATGAATCAGGTTGATGGCCCTCGTGGTGTTATCCCTAGCCTCCCTGCCCAACATGAACCCAGCCTGGTCAGAATGGACTATACCCCCTAGCAGGGGGGACAGCCGATCGGCCAGAATATTGGCAACCAGTGGAGATTTTTCGAGAATTTATTAACAGTCTTGGGATAAATCCAGATTATTTCACAGCGAGTCACCAAGCAATACTTAGAATGGAATTTATAAAGACCATCATCATAGGAGTCAAACATATCTATGGGGAATCTACTGAGACCAATGCTTTAGGTATCTTCGGTTTGGAAAGTCATACATAGTAGAAGTTATTGATGTGATCACTCCAAATTATAAAGGGTGGTTTCCATCTTTGGAATCCAAAATGAAGACAGGGAAAAATCAACCAGCTCATCTCCAATCAGCGAGACTTACTCCCCGATTTGTAACATGGCATGGGGCGGTAGTCATGGGCAAGGTCTGTGTTTCTTGGCTGGGTGTCTGAACTTGTGTCAAGGAGGCATTATGTCGTTGCAGACCGCCCGATGCCGTAAGCTTTGGGTGCTCAGGAACATATGTTAACCAGTTCAATAAGAGACCGCCAGTTTTTAATAAACGGTCCGTCTGTCATGGTTCTGACCCATGGTGCTCTGCTCTCCGGCAGAACCAGTGTTCTGTTTTGCATTTTGCGCCATTGGATAGGTGGTTACCCTTCCTCGGTTCCTGCGCAGGTGTTGGGAGGGGCCTCTCTCCAGGCGCCTTGTTCCAGGTGATTCCTCTGCTTCATTAGGGTGCAACCTCACCCAAAATGCCGCCACTCGTAGATCCTGCCTGCAGTAAGTGCTCTGGCTCCCATTTGAGTTTTGTTCTTTGCCTCCTACCCTGGACCTGTTTCTACCCCTTTCCTCCCATGTCCCTGACTCTGACGTTGTTCCCTGCCTCCTGACCTCTGATTTGTACCCTGATCTCGGCTCTGCTTTTCCCAATGTACCCTACGTGTCTTCCTGGCTTCTAACCTCCGGCTTGTGCAGTGACCTTGGCTTTGCTTCATCCCTTTGTTCCATACATGACATCCTGGCTCCTAACCTCTGGTTTGTTTGACTTCCCCATCACTACTTGCATCTGGTGACTCCTAGTGGTAGTTCATCACAACTTCACTGCACAACCACTCTAGTCACTTTTACCACTTCACTTATTCCTGCCTCCAATAGTCTCACTTGTTTCACTGCAACCCAGCTCAGCATGACAGTACAGTCCATGAAAATCATTTCCACCTCATCCTCACCTCATCTGAAAATCATTTCCACCTCTCACAGTTCCATGTCTAGTTCTCCCCTTAAAGGAGCTGGTTTGCCAATATGGCCTATGGTATGGCTTCCTGACGGCTAGCGAACTCCCAACTCGGGCACTCCCTTTGTCTCATGTTCTGTTCCATTCTGTTCTAAACTGGACGTTCTCTTTTTGGACCCATTTCCAGCTGTTCATTCTGCACTAAAGTTGAGTCTCCTTCTCTCTTTCCAGGAACTCACTTCCCTCTGTCTCATTCTCCTCTTCTCGGAATCTGCCTATTATCATCTCAAATTTCTTTGTTTCTCTCTTGGGACACTAACGCCAATAGACTTGTCACTAAACAGTCCTTAGGTCTGCTTCTGTTTCTGGCTGAGCTCTGTCTGACATTCTCACAGGAAACTGTCACTATCCCTGCACTCAAGCCCCTCCCACTCTGGGCTAGTCCCAAACATTAACTGTTCTTTGCCCTACTGTCAGCATAACACAATTCAATATTCATTACTATAACTTATCAATTTATGCATTACTGTATATCAACCCTATTAATGTCCTCAACAGGGAATGTGACAGCATGTCCACCTCTGTCATGATCCAGGAATGGTATTCTCTGCTCCAGAGTTTCCTAGATCTGGCCTGGTCATGTCAGGGGTTAACTCCCATCAGCCTGATTCTGTCCATTTTTTTTTTCAAGCTCAAAAACACAGCTTAAAAAAACAGTTGTGTGCGGACAGCAAAAATGAAAACTCATAGACTTTGCTGGGGAAGCAAAGTCCTGCAGTTTTGAGGGCAAAAACGCACCCGAAAAAAAACGCGCAAAAATGCTGCAAAAAACGCACTGTGCGCACATAGCCTTACTCTGTGTTTCTGTCCAGTGTATCGCCCCTATGGGGGTAAGCTGGCTGTATATTCCATTTTTACCTTATCGCCCAGCACGTACCATTGTGGGGAGCCACATGGGGAATCTATTCGCCTCTCCCTGTCTAAAAACCTTTTCTTAATGTTTTATCATTGTCTATACCCCTGTTATTTCTTGTGTCTGACCAATTCAAATAATTTTTATGTGCACTAGCGCTTATGACTGGTGATTTTGTGATCATGGGGTATAGGGCTATTCAGGCAAATTAAAAGACTTCTGTTTCTCCTTTATGCATATGTGTATTGAAGTTGTTGCCTATCATCCTTGATGAAGTCCATATACACTGCTCTGTTTGTTCTAAATTTTATTCACTGTGTTCACTATATGATAAAACTGATGTGTCGGTGTGATGCCTCAGGTCGGTACAAGTTCGTAGACACCAAACATGTATAGGTTTACTTTTATCTAAGGGGTTATAAACATTTTTGAAGTTTGTCCAAAAAAGTGGTACACTTTTTGCGCCATTTTTCGCAACCCATAGCATTCTAATTTTTGGGGATCTATGGCTCAGTGATGGGTTTTTTTTTGCGTCTTGAGCTGACATTTTTAGCAGTACCATTTTTGGGAAGATGCAACTTTTTGATCGCCTGTTATTTCATTTTGCGAAAAATTTGTGGCGATCAAAAAATATAATTTGGCGTTTGGATTTGTTTGCTGCTACGCCGTTTACCAATCAGATTAATTGATTTTATATTTTGATAGATCGGGCATTTCTGAACATGGCGATACCAAACGTGTATATTTTTTATTTTTTTAACCCTTTAATTTTCAATGGTGCAAAAAGGGGGGTGATTTAAATTTATAAGTTTTTTTTTTTTGTTTTTTTTTAATTTATTAAAACTTTTTTTTAACTTTTTTTTATTTTACTAGTCCCCCTAGGAGGCTATAAGGATATGTAGTCTGATCGCTCATTTTTTTCTGTTAATCACAGCTAAACAGCTGAGATCAGCAGAAACACTCACCTCTTGTCACTGGCAGGAGCCGGCCCGGTGAAACAGGAAGTGAGTCATGTGAGCTACAGGAGTCATCACATGACCCTGTGCTATCATGATAACCATCGACTCACAGTGATCATGTCACTGCAATGCCGATGGAGCCCGGTGAGTATAGATTTACCGCACTGGGGATTTAAATGGCTCAGGTGGAACGCAGTTCCACTCGTGCCTGCGAGGCACACATGTCAGCTGTACAAATCAGCTGACATGTGCACGGATCCCTGCCAGCAGCAGCTGGAGGGGATTAGACTATGACCGCATGACCGGATGTAATATTACTGCCTGCGCTTGTTAAGGGGTTAAAGGTTAAAGAGACAGGTTTTTATATATAGGCAGCTATTTCATGGAACTTGCTTATATCAAGGCAAAGCAGATTTTGATGGGCCGATGAGATGTCCATTGATGCAGTTTGGTGGGTTACAAGGGTGACAGATTTTATTTCTTCCAGAATGATTTTACTTTGCCAATGTAATTCATATTCGGCTGGCCTCTTTAAAGAGAGTCAGACCTACAAAAGCCGTATCAGGGACATCTCATTCAGAAAGTCAGAACTTTGCTGACTGATGTTTTCTCTGGTGTGTCTCTGATCAACACAGCCAGACTCGGGTGTCAACCTGCTGCGTGCTCAGTCATATTCAGGCTAGCAAGAGTTAACCTCTGCAAGTCTGTTTGTTAAGCTCCTTTGATCACATGTTGTGTAGAAGCCAATCAGATCTGCTCCTCTCATTTATGCTGGATGAAATCTTCCACCTGTGCCAGCTATAGGTTATACTGTGTTAATCTGGGAGTTGGGGTGTCCCAGACTACCTGAAAAATGTAGCTTTTTACCTGGAGTGTTTGTAGAATTTACACTTTTTTTGTTGCCTCCCTGCTCTTGTTTTCCCTCATAATCTCTTATTGCCTTATGCCTCTGTTTGACAGAGGTTTGGATTCCCCTGTCTGTCTATTTTTGTGGGATTACTCACACATCTGTCCCTGTTCCCCCTGGTGGAGGGGGTATCAGATATGGGCTGCTCAGGAGCAGGGCCAGGAAGGGGACTCAGACATTCCCACCTTTAAGTGTATCCCTGATACTAGGGATAGCATAGGGCCCCCAAGCCTGAGGGTCAGTTTAGGAGCCCTGGTTTACTGCTATCCCCATAGATAGGTAAAAACCCCAAACAGCAGTCTGTAAAGAAAATTGGGTAGCTATCTCCGATAGATGGCCCTAGCTAGTTAGTTTTCTTTCTTTGTGGGAGAGAATTTTTGCACTGTCTGCAAGTAATACAATCTTATTTCAGTGTAAGGATCAGTTAGAAGAAACTTTTATCAAAACATGAAAAAGATGTGAAATGTTGATCGCACGGCTGAGAATCTACTTTATAATGATGGTGTTCTACAGATATGTTACATTCGAGTCGAGCCTTCTTTTCTAACATTCCCCCCCCTTTTGCCTTTGGAAATCTCTACTGGATATGACTTGGTTTCTTCTCGTTCGTTCTCCTCTCGTTATATGTCTTCTGCATGACCCGCTGCTCAGATTCAGCTGCAAACTGCATGAAAAATTCACAAAGCTCCAGATAAGAGTATGCGGAAAACTGCAATTTGCTCCGCTGATAAAAGACGCCGAGGCTTGTAAATGGCGGCGAAGACCTCGGAGCGGCTCCACATCACAAAGGCTTTCGCTAAGAGCAGAGATAAGATGCGTAATTATAGGATAATGAAGGTTTCAAAGACCGGCCGTGCGTGCTATACACATGTCTTATAGGCATGTGTGTATAATGTATACTGTATGGGTATATAGCAGGAGCCAGAGTACAAAAAACTGCAGGAGCTCCTCCGTATAAATCAGCAAGGGTCCAGTTTGGCTGCGAAATAACGATTCTCTATTTTTCCGCTGCCCTAGTGAGATAGATCCTCAAAGACAGAGACAGATGACCCCGCGTCAGGGAGAATCGGACAGAACCATGGGAGCTGCAGCAGCAGAACGGCGTCAGGAGGAAGAAATGTGAAAAAATTTACATCACATGGACAACGGTAAAATTCCAAATATCCAAGGCGCCGGACATTCTCCTTTAGGCATATCTTGCTGGGTCACAGCATATGACGCGCCCACGGGGCCTTGGGGATTACTCGTCACCGGGCCGGTGCAGGTTTGGGATGTCACAGCGGCCTGGCCCGGCTCTGTGACCCCGGCGGTGTCAATAAAGATAGGGATGATGGGAGTAGTTATTCATGATGCCACCTGTGCTATGATGGGAGCCGCCACTGTGGGAGGTCTTCTCTCCGGAGCGGATGATATCGCAGCTCAGATGGTACAGCTCTCCACAGGCAGAGCTCAGGCCCCAGGGAGGATGTTGGGAGTAGTAGTCGCCTATGGGGCAGGGGCGCGATGATGAGAGCGCCGGCAGTGATGGGACGACACAGAGGGTGCAGTTAAAGTTTTTTACTCACTGATGTCACACCGCCTTTGGAGTGCCGTGCTTCCTCCACACCAGCTCCAAAATGCTTGCTTACAGGACCTGCGGACACACGTGACTTCCTCCCATCATTCCCTGCGGCCGGAAGCATTGTTTAACACTGGATGTGATGAATGAGTGTGTGTGTGTATGTGTGTGTGTGTGTGTGTGTGTGTGTGCACGTATGTGTGTGTGTGTGTCAGTGATCTGCTGTGTGTGTGTGTGTGTGTCAGCCAGTAGCAGGGAGGACGGTGTGCAGCACCCACTGGAGATCACAGGGAGGACCTGAGAGCCACGCAGACGTCCAGGTCTGGTAAGTATGAGTCTCCTGGGAAGTGGGGGTCTGCTTTTTTGGTGGGTAAACTTACCCTCTAACCGTGTTTCTCCAAGAATAAGACCTCCTCCAAAAATAAGACCTAGTCCTTTTTTGGGGGGGGGGGGGGAATATAAGACAGTGTCTTATTTTTGGAAAACCACGGTAGTGGGCAAGAGGTCCCATACCTCATGATGGCCACCCCTGGCTCCTACCCTGGCCCAGTCCCAGTGACAGACCTCCCGTGTAATGTGTTGTATGTGTTGTGGTGGTTTACTGGCGATGACCTCCTTCGTATCCAAGATAAATACTGCTGAGGTGCAGTACCCTGTGGCGCCTGAAGCCGCAGGAGCGCCACACATACACAGTATAAAAAAAAAATTAAAGTTTTGACCATATAAAAGAGACACATGACAAAGGAGTTTGACTTGGCACTATAGCAAAGATGAATTTACCAGAGTCCAGTGCTGAAGTAGCAGTGCTACAGCATCGTTGATTCAGTAATATAATAGAACTGAGTTTGTCACAGAGTCTAATGCAGAAACGTGTAAGCTACATTTTCACAAAGTCCATGGCAATACTGACCAGATACATAACAGAGTTCCCAGATAGTGATGAGCAAGCACTAAACTTCCCGGGTGCTCGTTACTGGAATCGAGATGGTCCGATGCTCATACAAGTTCGATTCGAACAACGAGTATGATGGAAGTCAATAAGGAACACAAACCCACCTTAGGAGGGCTGGGGGGGCAGGAAAATCACTAATATAGATAGAAACAGGGTTCCAATGGAATAGGAACAGCATGGGGAAGACATCTCCGATTCCCAGATCGCTACTAGGAAGTAAAAAAAAACATAAAAAAAGGCATAGGGTCCCCCCTATTTTTGATAACTAGTTAAGGTAAAGCAGACAGCTGGTATTATCAGGCTGTGAAGGTCCCTGGTTATTTGGCTCTTCTCAGCCTAAAAATAGCAACCCACAGCTGCCACAGAATTGGCGCATCCATTATATGCAGAATTATGGCGATTCTTCCCGACACATCCTGATTGTCCTGGTGCGGTGGCAATGGAGGTAATATTTTTGGGGGTTGATGTCAGCTGTGAATAGTCAGCTGGCATCTAGCTCTGGAGTTAGTAATAGAGAGGCATCTATTAGATGCCTGGTTTTACCTAATAAATACATTTTAAAAATGGCCCCTGTTTTTGATCATCAATTAAAGTAAAGCAGACAGCTGTGGGCTGGTATTATCAGGTTTTGTACACCCATGGATATTGGCTCTTTTGCTGGCATAAAAATAGCAGTCCTTAGCCACCCCAGAATTGGCGTATCAGAATAGATGCGCTGACATCAATCCCAAAAATTTACCCTGATTGCTCCCACACCAGAGTCATCAGGAAGAGCTGGGTAAAGCTCCACAATTGGTGCACCTAATGGATGCGCCAATTCTGGGACAGCTGTGAGCTTCTATTTTTAAACTGGGAAGGGCCAAATAACCATGGGCCATCAAAGCCTGGTAATACCAGCCTGTAGCTGTCTGCTTTAACTTGGCTAGTGATAAAAAATAAGGGGACCCCATGCCATTTTTTTTTTTTAAATTTCTTTATTAGAATAAATAAGGCTAAAAACACTTTAGTGCCACATGAAAGGCGAGGTGCAAGTGTAGAACCCTGCCTATAGACCAACTCTAATCTTAGGTGTCACTCCTATATCAACTCTCCCTGAACTGCTTCCAGAAGACAGTGTGTCAAGCATCGCACCCCCAGCTCTCATATAAGACCCGATGACGTGATGTGGCTGGCCAATGACAGTAATGCCATTAGCCAACATGGCAACGGCATTAAAGTGTATGGCAGGCTATTACTGCATGTTGATTGGCTGTCTAACAACCACAAAACATGCAGAGCAGGGGCTCGATCATGACGCTTGAGCACCCACAATATTCGATTGAGTAATGAACTTGTCTGGGCACCACGATGCTTGATCGAGTATCGAGCAGTGGGAGCACGCTCGCTCATCCCAGCGAACAGCAGATCTGAGGTTGTTACAGGGATTAAGGCAGTGAAGAAGTTTCAAGTCTCCTCAAGAATGCCAACTACCTGAATACTCAGGCAGCGATCTTCCTGAACAGGCTAATGAGCCCTGAGAGCGTATCCTCTCAGGAGAGCATTGCAAAGTAGAGCAGAAAGTATTGGCCGAGACAGGAGGAAGATGGAGTGTTCGGCACTGGACCTGGGACATTTGATGAATAGCTTGTTTAGTTTTGTTCTTTCTTTTTATATCTTCTCCAATGTCTCCCCCTCCTCCATTAGACTACATGAGACCCCCCCCCCAAAAAAAAATTAGAGTATAAATGGTATCAATAACGTGGATAAAGGTACATTCTACACAAGCCAAGTGATATGTTGAATGTTGTGAAGGAGGTGGAACAAAGTCCTTCAAAAGTCTAATGGTTCTATCAGGCCAGGATTCGGGGTGGTGGTGATTGTTGAGTGTTGTGAGTGAGGGTCCTAAGAAGCCAAATGTTCCATATATCCCAAACCTTACACCAGTCTCTATTTTCAATTCACGGCAAAACCTTCTTGTTTCCTTCCTTAAAGCCGACTTCTCCAGGATTTGTCCAGTGCATCCCCTATGCTATCCCAACACCCAAAACAACCTTAGAGTCCAAAGAGAAATGATACAGTCAATTGCCAATTTCTAGAAAACCAAAACAGCACATCTAATTGGGCCATCGGGGCCTTCAGAAATAAGGTTCCTGGTGGTCAGACCAGAACTAATGAATACTGTTACTCAGCCTTTTCTAAATTTCCCTGAGCGCCCCTCTGTAAGAAATATCTCTCTTTGCCGTACCCGCTCTCCATCCTAATGTTCTTGTTTTTGGCACTTCTCTATTCCCACTCTCGTTCCTTCTGCCTTATAGCTAGCTGACTGATGATTGTGATATATACAGTACATATAAAATTCTGCCCCCACAATGTCAGCAAGTAAAAAGTTCTGCTCCAGCAAGGATATTCTCACCACTAATTAACAAAACTTGTGTCTGTATCCAACTAGATGTCACATGAATAGTACAGATGTCAAAACTTCTCATAAAGATACAGAAAGCTGTAGCCGAGCTGAGCTTGTCTTTGGCCACTTTAGCTCTGCATTGAGTTAAATGGATGTTCCAAGAACTGAAAAGCATCCCCTGTACAAATGTAATGACGTATATGAAGCAGAAGACACATTCAGTTATACATCTTACAGTGTCTGCAAGAGAACATCACCATCTGCTGGCAAGAGAAGACAAGAAGGAACTATAGAGTGAAGTGTGTGTTTCCTCGAGGGGCAGAGTTGGTGTCAGAACTTGTATCAAGAAGTTCGCATGAGTAGTGAGACGGGCTTATAGCCAGAGGTCCAGGAGAAGACCTCTGTGGTACCAGCTCCAGAAGAAGACCGTTTTCTGTTCCAGAGGAAAACAGTGTCCCGTTCCAGAGGAAGACAGTGTCCCGTTCCAGAGAAAAACCATTACCCCTTCCAAATGAAGACCATGTTTCTTTCCAGAAGAAGACCATGTCCCATTTCAGAGAAGGACCATGTCCCGTTCCAGAGGAAGATCCCGGACCAGACCCAAAAGACAATCTGTATATTGGATGACCGTCTTTGTGAACCATTGCTTCTTGTCCAAGCATACTGTACTAAGTGGGGACTGGGGCCATACTTCAGCATGTGAAGGAAGGTGTGATAAGTGAGGGAAGCTACCCACTAATTCGGACTTGCGACCTAACGAGTTATGATGCATCTCCCGTTAGGGCCTATGTGCTGTTTTTCACTCTTTAGATAATTGATGACAGTGATAGAAAACACAGTGACACTGAAGCTCCGCTGGTAGAGGGAATAGGGGATAAGATAACATTGATGGTGACCGGTATTTAGTAGTAGAAGTGATAACGTGTTAACAACATTGTGTTTATACTCTGTATATCCGTATCGCTATATTTCTGATTGTAATATAATCCTTTATTTAGCATCACCTATGCCATTCCCTAATCTCATACTCAAGGCACTATCTGTTGTTTAACTTACGACTGAGTCACCCTTCTCTGCGCTGTTGCATCCATGTAACCTGTTTACACATAGGAAGGGGGGTAACTTACTGATCATGATCTTGAGAATGAGACTCTTTATTGTAAGTCTTCAGGATATACAGAACCTTGTCTTGAATGTAGCAGAGATGTGTATGCTCGACCTCTTCTCCATTTATTGCCAGAAATAGTGGAGTGCTCTACTCTGTGTTCTCCGGCAGTCCCATAGAAAATTAATGGAGCAAGAGCCGAGCATGCGCACCCCTGCTGGAGAACCCTGTTCTCGAAACCTCTGGGGATCCTAATGTGAGATAATGCCGTGGTCTTACATATTACAGACACATCTTGACATTACGATGAGTGGTACTAAATGACAAACCTGGCTCTGCTGCGTCTACTATGTTTACCCTTTTCCAAGACTTCTGTATGATCTTCACCTGAGACAAGATTGAATCACAAAACCTGATTGATGAATTAATGATAAAAATGACTTTGTCCTACAGCACAATATGTGTGTCCACCCATATCCTGTCCACCGCCATTAACTTGAGAATGGCGGCAACTATAGGCATAGAAGTGGTGTCTAGGTATAGTAAAGTAGCCATGCGCTACACAATGAAACCGCCTATAGCGCCACCTGGTGGGAAACAAAGGAGTTAGCATTTTTATCTCAAAAACGGAACGAGATAGAGAAAAAAAGTGAATTACAAAATTGTAGGGAATCATCAATTCAATACGAATCGACACCTTGCATACAGAAATGCTATGATTAGAACGTGTAAAACTCACAAGGCTGCGGACGTGAAGCGATACCTCATGGAGACCTTCCTACAAGTCATTGGTTATGGTGGCTGTGTGGAGTGGCCTCCACGCTCACTTGACCTGAGTCCATTGGACTTCTTTCTGTGAGGTCACATCAAACAGCAGGTGTATGTGACCCCTCCACCAACATTTCAGGACCTACGACGGCGTATCACAGATGCTTGTGCAAATGTGTCACCTATCATATTGCACAACGTGCAGCAGATACAGTATGCTGTGCAGAGGCCAGATGTGCATTGCAGCTGACGGGGGCCACTTTGAGCATCAAAGTTAAATGAGCGCCTTATGCGTGACCAGCATTCAATGTTTTGGGGGTCATGGGTTTCATATCATAGCATTTCTGTATGCAAGGTGTCGATTCACATTGAATTGATGATGCCCTACAATTTTTTAATTCACTTTTTTTCTCTATCTTGTTCCGTTGCTAACTCCGTTGTTTTCCACCAGGTGGCGCTATAGGTGGTTTCATTGCGTAGCGCATGGCTACTTTACTATACCTAGACACCACTTCTATACCTATAGCTGCCGCCGTTCTCAAGTTAATGGTGGTGGACAGGATATGGGTGGACACACTGTAGAGGTAGTGTGCACCGAACAAATGCATCTAGTAATAATGTGTCATTTGTCCATTTGACGTTTGCTATATCGGTAGCACAGATTTTTTTTTTTACTGCTCATTAGCACTTTACTGTATTATCAGGGGAGGGAAATTAATTTTCCTGAGGGGCCAAATGAGTGACCAGGACTGTTGCGGACGACCAAACCAATTTTATTATCTAATATTGAGCAGATCAACATCACAAATTTTCATAGTTTCTAAAAAATAGTAAATCATACTGCTCCTGTTATTCAGCTCTTATACTATGATTACCAGCTCCCCCAAAACAGTATGATGGTCAACAGCCCCCCACATAGTATCTTGGACCCCATGGCCAACATACACAGTATGATGACCCTAATACCCCCCAAAATGTGTGATCCCACACACAGAATGATGATACCCACACAGTATGATTCACCACAGCACACTATACACAGAATGATGACCCTCACAGTATGATCCCCTATAGCCACAACACATTATGATGGCCCACACAGTATGCACAGTATGATGATTCCTCTGGTCCTCCTGCACAGTATGATCCCTCACAGCCCTCAAACATTGAATGATAACCCCCACAAATCCCCAACAATATATTATGGACTCCATAGCACCCCAACACAGTATGATCCTCCTCAGCCCTCAAATACAGAATGATGACCGCCCCCAAAGGACCCCAACACAATGTGATGGACCCCATAGCTCCCCCAACACAGTATGTCACACTGCACTAAGATGTGGCCTGAAGTAGTACAGCAAAGTCACAACAAGGTGGCAGCAGAGTAGCCAGAGAGCCGAGTCAGCAACAGCAAGTCAAATCAATGTACGAGGGCTGAGAACTCAGAGTCAGAAGCAAGCAAAAGGGTCAGGAGCCAAACGGTAATAGAGAAAGACGAAGGGAGAGACAGAGCCAAGTCAGGGACAGGAAAGTAAGTCAAGTACTAGGAAGTCCAAACTACAAAGGTATGACAAGCGGGCCAGGGCTGGGGAGAACAGACAGACACAGATTAGGCAGGAGAGGGTGCACGGCAGGACAGATTGGGTACCTCAACAAACCCAGCAATACACACTATAAGACATAGACTATCACTGGCGCTGAACCAGAGATGCAGCACCCAGATATAGCGTCCCGGAAACCAGATAGAGGCAGGGAGATATTGACTCCTAACATGACCAGGCCGGAGCTGGTAGATCCCATAGCGGCAGATACTGGCCTGGATCATAACAGTATGATCCCTCACAATCCCCCAAACACAAAATGATGACCCCCACAGGCCCCCAACACAATGTGATGGACCCCATAGCACCCCAATACAGTATCATCCCCAACAGCCATTAAAAACAGAATGATGACCTCCCCACAGATCCCCAACAATATATGATGGACCTCATAGCACTCCGAACAGAGTATGATCCCCTTACAGCCCTAAAACACAGAAGGATGACCCCCACAGATCCTCAACAATATATGATGGACCCCATAGCACCGCCAACACAGTATGATCCTCCACAGCCCTCCAAAGACAGAATGATGACCCTGACCATGATCCTGATGAGATGACGGATGATGTCCTTGATTATCTGCTCCCAGACCTGGATCAGAACATTCAGTGTCCCCTAGCAATCTTTGGTGCTACTTGGTGACGTTTTATGCAATGATACCTACTGTCCCCAAGGTTCTCAATTGGAATCAGGCCTAGGGAACATGAGAGGCGATGACTGGCATTAAGCTGAGAATGCCTACACACACGGACCACATAAGGTTAACATTGTCCTGCAAGAGGAGAAACTCAGGACTACTGCACCAGCGTGAGGCCTGACAAAAGCTCCAAGGATTTTATCCCAGTACCTAGCAGCAGATTACCATCACATGGAGGTTTATGAGACCCTTCAAGGATATTTTCATTGTTGACCCACCACCAAACTAGCCTTGCTGAATGGCGATGCATCGAGCAGAACGTTCACAAAGGTGAAGTTAATTCTTGATAAACACGTGGTAACAGGCTTAGAACTAAGCTCAGGTACACACAGTACTACACACAAAGCTGGCATCTGCTGAGGCGGGCCTTGAAAGGAAGGCCTTGGGTGATGATGTCAGAGATGTTTGCCAGGTGTGAGGACATTCTGAGGATTATTATGAGAATTATGACATTCATACATATCACTCAGCTCTCCCTGTACATCCACCCAACCCCCTGCAGCGCCAGAGATCAGCCACTGGTGGAGGTGACAAATTCAATTAGGACAGTTCCTGAGCCAGCACACCCCCTGCGGAGTGAATTGTCCAACTCCGGATGGAGGCGAAGATTTACAAGTGCTCTCCAGTCTCTATGTTGCTCCCACAAATAAGATAGGCACATCTTCAGATACCTGACATCCTGATGCACGTCTTACAAATTTCCGCTAAATTGTAAGATGTGTGCAGCCCTCAATAATTAATAACTCCTCGAAGGTAGACCACAGACATATCATATTTCCTGTTTATGGAATAAAGAGAAATATAATGGTCATATCTTCCATGTAAGACGCTCAGGGGCGCAGTTATGAAGAAAACTGAAAATCTATATTTCCCTGGATAAGTAGAAGGCCAGGCCAATCTGAGGTCTCAGGTGGGAGGGGACATGGAATGTGGCCATATTTATAACCGCAGAGCAGACATCTTGTGTTGTTATTCTCTGGGGTGGTCTTATGCGATACACATGGGAGAAGTCCCAGGAAACTTGTGGCTCCACAGCGCCCCCCTGTGCAAGCCACCATTCATATTCATAAGGAATAAGGTAATTGACCCATCTGCATATCTGTTTATAATCCATATCTTATCTGTAACTGCACTTCTGATAAATATTCTGTGAATCCATCTTGTATACATAGTATCTAGTGTACCCTTAAGGCGATTAAATATAAAATTTAAACATGTTCTGTTTCTTTTATCTTGATCCCGAATCCCATGTCTGTGAGTTCGGCTTAGTTTTACACACTACCTGGGCTGGTATCTGGCCTGATATAGTACTATTGTACCATCACCCATTCCCAGTAGACTGTGAGCCCTCGCGGGCAGGGTCCTCTCTCCTCCTGTACCATCACCCATCCCCTGTAGACTGTGAGCCCTCACGGGCAGGGTCCTCTCTCCTCCTGTACCCTGACCCATCCCCTGTAGACTGTGAGCCCTCACGGGCAGGGTCCTCTCTCCTCCTATATCAGTCTGTTTTGTATTGTTAAAGATTGTTGTACGTATACACTCTTTCACTTGTAAAGCGCCATGGAATAAATGGCGCTATAATAATAAATAATAATAATAATATAGTCCTGCTAACAGACCAGGCCTATATCTAACGAGGACCTGTTGGCAGTCTACCGCATTGTACCGGACCCGCAGAATTCTGTTCCACTAGGACTAGTGGAAAGTTCCTGTTGGCCTGTCGGGGTTGTGCTAAAGCTGAGTGCCGCACCGGAGGTTGCATGGCATACTTGGTTCCACTCCCCGTGCCTGCGGGGACAGGAGGTGTCAATGCTGGATTGTGCTAAGCAGACCTTACGTACCACTTGGGGGCGTGGAACGTTGCGTGTTGGCGGAAGTGACAAGGTAGTCTCGCATGGCCCCGACATATTAGAGACGTCAGGATGGGGCTGCGAGGTGTGGTTTCATTACAGGGTCGTGACCAAGCGGAGGAATGTCTGAGTGACTCCCCCGGCTGTTCGTGACACCAGATTAGGAAAGTAACCTGGTTAGAACCAGTGCAGAAGGAGCTGCCATATTAGAAGGCAGCTAGGCCCGGTGCTAGAGTTAGGAGAGGCGAGTAACACTGAGCTGGTGGGTGGAGACCAGCTGCTATGAGGTTTCCAATACACGGCACACACAGACATGAGGGATTCCTGCCTTCCTGTCTCAAGGTAGTACATATTCAGACGAAGCATGGAAGACGTTACACAGGAGGACCTATCTGTGAATCCAAATCTGGTGTGAAATAAAATACCAGAAAGCAGCAGCAACATGGGTGACATGAGCTTTGTGTGCTCCTAAATAACACAATACAAAAAAGTACAGAAAAAAGAAACGAGATATAAAAAATACTGATTTTAATAAAGTCCCATTTGTCAAATATAGATTGTTTTATAGGTTTTTTTTTTCAATACAAATCAACAGTAATGAGTTAGTTATTACTTATAGATGACACGGCTGCTCGTGTCTTCCGCGTGTTTGAGGTTAGAGCTGAGATTTCGGGTTAGGATGTGAAATTATTCCAGAAGATTGAAGATCAGAAATTTCTTTAGCACTAAAGCCGGATTCTGCTAACACTTCATGTGTATGCTCCCCGATGAAAGGATCCCTGCTGGAGGAAGGCGCTGCGGGGGTCCTGGAGAGCAGCGGAGCCGGCCGCGGACTCACATCCCCTTCATCGTTAGTGAAGAAAGATCCTCGCTCTTTATTGTGCGGGTGGATTGTGACATCGTCAAAGGATAAGACCGGCGTCACGCAGGCGTCTGTGCCATCGAAGATCTGACACCACTGCTCCTGCGTCTTCTCCAAAAACTTTACGGCAAATTGCTTCTTCACTTCGGCCCAATCGGAAAAGCTCATCTGGTCGGGAAGATCGGAAGGATCAATATCGAGTCCTGCGGAGTAAAAAATAATATCAATATCATTTATATCACTTATTGGTATTCTATCAAAGGGAGTCTATATAACAAATACTTATTGGGGGTGATGTCAACTTCCAGCCGACCACCCCACCATCTTGTCAGTGGAAAAAAGGGCATTAATCCAGTTCTGCTTTATTCTCTTCTATCTGTAAGGTCGTCCTAACTCTGAAGTCTGGAGCCATAAATTGCAAAAGGAATTAGGCAAAGTCTTATTAGCAATTGTACCTGAGCTGCATCTGTTTGATCATCCAAAGACCTAAGCTGTAACTGATTGCCGAAGTTAAGGCGTAATGGCCTGGATTGAAACGTGAACCCCTTAGATGTCACAGTCAATAGCAACTGCAGCAGCTAGGTGGTTAGACAAACTTATGGCTCTCAGAAAATGGAAATGTAATTAAAGAAAAAGTGTTTTTCATGTACAAAAGGGGTAATACTTAGATTGAGCAAAATGATTTGCAGGACTCTTGTCCAGGGGTCACGTCAAAAGTCTGTGATGGCGAGACCAGAACTATAAAATTTTCTATGGTACTACTATGTTACTCCAAAAATAAGACAGGGTCTTATATGAATTTTTTTGTTCTGAGGGCTAGGGCTTATTTTCAGGGGATGTCTTATTCCCCCCCCCCCCATAAACAGCAATTTACATTTATTCTTGAACCAAAAACTCAACATTTATTCAAATATAGTCATATCACATTCTAGAACATCAACATAATTCTCCAAACCCTGTGTGTGTCTACCTATCTACAGTCATATGAAAAAGTTTGGGCACCCCTATTAATGTTAACCTTTTTTCATTATAACAATTTGGGTTTTTGCAACAGCTATTTCAGTTTCATATATCTAATAACTGATGGACTGAGTAATATTTCTGGATTGAAATGAGGTTTATTGTACTAACAGAAAATGTGCAGTCCGCATTTAAACAAAATTTGACCGATGCAAAAGTATGGGCACCTCAACATAAAAGTAACATTAATATTTTGTAGATCCTCCTTTTGCAAAAATCACAGCCTCTAGTGGCTTCCTGTAGCTTTTAATGAGTTCCTGGATCCTGGATGAAGGTATATTTGACCATTCCTGTTTACAAAACATTTCCAGTTCAGTTAAGTTTGATGGTCGCCGAGCATGGACAGCCGCTTCACATCATCCCACAGATGTTCAATGATATTTAGGTCTGGGGACTGGGATGGCCATTCCAGAACATTGGAATTGTTCCTCTGCATGAATGCCTGAGTAGATTTGGAGTGGTGTTTTGGATCATTGTCTTGCTGAAATATCCATCCCCTGAGTAACTTCAACTTCGTCACTGATTCTTGCACATTATTGTCAAGAATCTGCTGATATTGAGTTGAATTCATGCGACCCTCAACTGTAACAAGATTCCCGGTGCCGGCATTGGCCACACAGCCCCAAAGCATGATGGAACCTCCACCAAATTTTACTGTGGGTAGCAAGTGCTTTTCTCGGAATACCGTGTTTTTTTGCCTCCATGCATAACGCCTTTTTGTATGACCAAACAACTCAATCTTTGTTTCATCAGTCCACAGGACCTTCTTCCAAAATGTCACTGGCTTGTCCAAATGTGCTTTTGCATACCTCAGGCGACTGTTTGTGGCGTGTTTGAAGAAACGGCTTCTTTCGCATCACTCTCCCATACAGCTTTTCCTTGTGCAACGTGCGCTGTATTGTTGACCGATGCACATTGACACCATCTGCAGCAAGATGATGCTGCAGGTCTTTGGAGGTGGTCTGTGGATTGCCCCTGACTGTTCTCACTATTCTTCTTCTCTGCCTTTCTGATATTTTTCTTGGCCTGCCACTTCTGGGCTTAACAAGAACTGTACCTGTGTTCTTCCATTTCCTTACTATGTTCCTCACAGTGGAAACTGACAGTTTAAATCTCTGAGACAACGTTTTGTCCTTCCCCTGAACAACTATGTTGAATAATCTTTGTTTTCAGATCATTTGAGAGTTGTTTTGAGGAGCCCATGATGCCACTCTTCATAGGAGATTCAAATAGGAGAACAACTTGCAAGTGGCCACCTTAAATACCTTTTCTCATGATTGGATACACCTGCCTATGAAGGTCAAAGCTCAATGAGGTTACAAAACCATTTTAGTGCTTTAGTAAGTCAGTAAAAAGTAGTTAGGAGTGTTCAAATCAAGAAATTGATAAGGGTGCCCATACTTTTGCACCTGTCAAATTTTGTTTAAATGCGGATTGCACATATTCTGTTAGTACAATAAACCTCATTTCAATCCAGAAATATTACTGAGTCCATCAGTTATTAGATATATGAAACTGAAATAGCTGCTGCAAAAACCCAAATTGTTATAAAAAAAAAAAGGTTAACATTAGTAGGGGTGCCCAAACTTTTTCATATGACTGTATCTATTTATCCTTCTATTGTGTGGTGTGATGGGATAACCAGGGACCAGGACACCTAAACTGGTCCTCAGGCTAAGGAGACAAAGCGGTCCCTGATCCTATAGATACGTCTAATGGTGACAATGTCTGGGCCACCTTCCTACACCTGCAGCTGACCAGCTCTGATCTAGTATCCCCTCCCTATCCCAGGAGGGGCCGGGACAAGAGCGTGTAAGCATCAACTGTGATAGACAAACAGGGAAAACCAAAACTCGATCACACAGCACGCTCACACAGAGGTATTAGACAACAAGTCATAAAGAGGGAAAGAGCAGGGAGGAAATAATGAGAAAACTCTACAACGTCATGCACAAAGTGATACAATTACCAGCAGGATGCAACAGCAGACGGGCCAGTGTAGCTAAAGCTATAGTTGGCATGGGAAGAGAAGCTCCTCCATCTTAAATATTCGAGGAATGACTATCATAGGTCTCCTACAACTTATGAGCCAAGAAGAAATCAGCAGGCTAGCAGAAATGAACTTCTGCAAGTCCAATCACTTATGAGAACACAGCTGGTGGACGCCTGAGCCTGTCCGTGTAACTCAGAAGCACCAAAAAAAAGGGATAGAGGAGTGTCAGACTCTGCAGTGTGAACAGCGTCAGATGCCGCCATGACAGTCGGCGAGTTTAGAGCCAAACACCGTGTGACATTTATATATATCTCTTATCTATCCAGACATCCATCCATCTACTATCTCTCTACCCTTCTATTATCAATTTATCCACACACGCTCATACACACTGGGCATGCATACCAGCCTGTCTCCTCTTCAGCTTTAGACTCCGGCAATTAAGAGACCTTTGGTCACATGACTGAAGTCACCGAGGGTCCGTAAACCATCTTAAACTCGGAATACAAATGTTGGGGTCCCTAGGAGAGAGTGTTGGCCCTGAGAAACTGTGCAGTTTGACTCCCCCTAGGAGTGACTGTAACTAGGGCTTATATTTAAAGCATACTACAAAAATTCAGCAAAATCATGCTAGGCCTTATTTTAGGGAAAACATGGTATTAGCTGATGTCTCTTCTAATTAGTAGGCCTGGAGCAACATGATCGTTCCTGCAAAATGTGGGAATGATATTGCAGACTTAAAAAAAAAAAAAAAAAAAAAGGCACCAAGTAGACAAGAAAGTTTTGCAGGGCTACAAACAGCTGGACCAGTGTCCTGTGAATATTTTTGGTCAATTCTAATAAAAAACAAAAAAAAAACTAAAAAAACAGAAACAGACTAATTACTGTGATTCCAAAATAACATCATAACAAAAATAATGTTATATACGCTGCAAGGTGAATATTAAAAAATATATAATGCATAAAAACTAAGCTGTAAGGCGGCATTCACACTACGTTTTTTTTATATGCGTCATGAACGTTTTTTTGCTGTAAAAACAGATCCTGCTTTTACAGCAAATAAACGCATGCAAACGCATGTGTTATTTTGCAGGATCCTGTCACTTTAAGTTTATGGGCGGGCATTGGAGTCATGTGGTCAGGAGTCAGTGGAACTGAACGTGATAGACTGGGAGCCGGCATCTGACAGCTGCGGAGGCTCGTAACCAAGGTAAACATCGGGTAACTTGCTTGGATACCCGATATTTACCTTGGTTACGAGCATCCGTAGCTGCTATGAGCCGGGCTGCCTGCTCCCTGCACACGTAACTAACGTAAACATCGGGTAATTAGGAGAAGCGCTTTGCTTGGTTACCCGATATTTACCTTGGTTACGAGTGTCCGCAGCTCTCAGGCGGGGGAGAGAGAGGGAGGGGGGAGAGACAGAGAGGGAGGGGGAGAGAGAGACAGAGAGGGAGGGGGAGAGAGAGACAGAGAGGGAGGGGGAGAGAGAGACAGAGAGGGAGGGGGAGAGAGAGACAGAGAGGGAGGGGGAGAGAGAGACAGAGAGGGAGGGGGAGAGAGAGACAGAGAGGGAGGGGGAGAGAGAGACAGAGAGGGAGGGGGAGAGAGACAGAGAGGGATGGGGAGAGAGACAGAGGGAGGGGGAGGGAGAGGCAGAGAGGGAGGGGGAGAGAGAGACAGAGAGGGAGGGGGAGAGAGACAGAGAGGGAGGGGGAGAGAGACAGAGAGGGAGGGGGAGAGAGACAGAGAGGGATGGGGAGGGAGAGACAGAGAGGGAGGGGGAGGGAGAGACAGAGAGGGAGGGGGAGAGAGAGACAGAGAGGGAGGGGGAGAGAGAGACAGAGAGGGAGGGGGAGAGAGAGAGAGAGGGGGAGAGAGGGAGGGGGAGAGAGGGAGGGGGAGAGAGGGAGGGGGAGAGAGAGACTGATCACGCCAGGCTGGTTTCTGGGCATGCTCAGTAGAGCAAGCAGGATCCTGTCTATCAGCATGCCAGCGTTCACATGCGTTTGCGTGCAGTATAGTCAGGATCCAGCAATTTGCAGAAGTTGGACGCAGCTCAAAAACGCTACAAGTAGCGTTTTAGAAAAATGTTAAAAAACTGCAAGTCGCTGGATCCTCACTATAACGCACGCAAACGCATGTGAACGCATGTCGACGCGAGTCCATTGCAAATGCATTGAAATGAAAACGCATTTGCACTGGATCAGTTTTTGCCTTAAAAAAAACGTTCAGGACGCATGTTAAAAAATCGTAGTGTGAAAGCAGCCTAATTCCCATTCTCATTTATCCCCCAGAAAAAGACTAAGGCCCGCTTTACACGCTGCGATATCGTTACAGAGATCGCTAGCGTGCGTACCCGCCCCCATCGTTTGTGCGACACGGGCAAATCGCTGCCCGTGGCGCACAAAATCGCGCGAACCCATCACACATACTTATCTGCCTAGCGACGTTGCTGTGATCGGCATCACAGCGACGTCACTAAGTGGCCGCCCAATCAAAGTGGAGGGGCGGAGACGAGCGGGAAGTAAAATCCCGCCCAACTCCTTCCTTCCTCATTACCAGCGGCCGCAGGTAAGGTGAGGTTCCTCGTTCCTGCGGGGTTACACGGAGCGATGTGTGCTGCCACAGGAACGAGGAACAACATCGTCGAAGCAGCAGCAACGATATTTGGGAAGAGGGGGTGATGACACCGATGAGCGATTTTGATCGTTTTTGCGACGATTCAAAAATCGCTCATAGGTGTCACACGCAACGACATTGCTAACGCAGCCGGATGTGCGTCATAAATTCCGTGACCCCAACGACTCCGCATTAGCGATATCGTAGCGTGTAAAGCCACCCTAAGTTGTGTCACAGAAATGTGCCATAAATAATACAAGTCATCCTGCAAAAAAACAACTGGTGACTCCTAAAATGCCATAATGAAAAAGCAAAAAAACAAAGTTAGGGGTTTAAAGGGTTAAAAACAAACGGAACATTCCATACAATAAAGAACATTCCAAAACTCCGCACATAACAGTCACAAGTTGCGTTTGTACTATACGACGGCTGATCTGCCCCTGGCGGGATAACACCACGTCTTATAAATGGGCTTCACGTGATTGCCGGAGACAGGAAGAGTCTCATTCAGGTTTATCAGCCGCGTCTCCCCCCTCCCCCCACTCCTCCTGTCACACAGAATATATCTGGGATCTGGTTCGGAAGGCGAGCGCTCAGCCTTCATATCCGCAAAATAAAAACTTTAAAGGCTACTTAAGTAGAATAACAAGGGTACACGGCAAACCCAAAGCCTCGCCGGGACCGACAACAAAGTAATCTAGTGTGTCGTGTTCCTAGAAGATAACGATGAATCACACGAACCTACTTCACACTGACGCCAAATTATTCCATTGACACAGAAAGTGGATTTATTGCTGCAAAACGGCAAAATAATTTCTACGCTTGTGCTCAACGCAATTAGATACCGGGCAGAAAATGACTGAGACTGTAAAATGCCGCTAAGGAGATGAAATCTGAAATTAGGGATGCCCAACGGCTACCGAACAATCATGAAATGTAGGAAAATTACTGACGAATTAATACATGGGAGATAAGAGGGAAAGTAAAAGGCTCTACCGAGGATGGAGCGCGACCTCCAGTCATGGGGTCCTACTAGACCCGAATTTGTTCTGACAACCTCAAACCAAATTTATGGTATTTGGCCAGTTGTAAAAGTAGATCACAACAGAGGCCAGGAAAGCGAAATTATTTTCTGGACATTTTGTCACTCATTGAAAGGATACAGTCAGCCCCTCCTGAGCTGATAACAGAGAGAATGCATTGTCTTCCAGACAAAGAGGAGACATAGACTTCAAAGGTCCCACACAGTTTAGAGATAAGTCCGTAGAACCCGCTAATTTATTTGGGACTGGCATAATATCTTATGTGACAGAACAGTATGTGAGGATGAAGTGACCTGGGGTGATCTCATGAGATCATCTCAGTTCACTGCAGTGGTTCTCACAGCAGTAGGTGAGACTGCGATGACTGCACTCCCTGCTAATAAGGATCGATCTGTTCTTCATTGGCTGGGACAGTGAGTCTTGGAAGGTCACGGGACCTCTTTTTGGATTACGTCACACTTTGGATTAGGGTTTTTGCAGGAAAATAAATTTGTGAATGAGGGTGTCTTTTGAATTAATTTCTTTTATTTTCTCTTTTTATGTCTTTCAGATTTGCTTTTGGGGACTGCCGTGGGACATCACTATGGATTACAGTGGACTTTTTTTTTTAAATACATTTTTAATAAATTGATGAACGAGGGCTGTAGATGGGATTTGTTTGTTCAAATAAAATATTTTTTTTCTATTTCGACTGGACTAGTAATAGGGGTGTCTGTTAGACGCCCACCCATTACTAATACCAGGGCTTGATGCCAGCTAGCAATTCACAGCTGACATCAACCCAATATATTACCCCATTTGCCACCGACCAAGGCAACGGGAAGAGCTGAGTACAACGCCAGATTTGGCACATCTAATAGATGCACCACCTCTTGGGTGACTGAAGGCTGCTATTTTTAGGCTGGGAAGGCTCTAGTAACCATTGCCCTTCCCAGCCTGACAGTACCAGCCCCCAGGTGTCTGCTTTACCCTGGCTGGCTATGAAAATTAGGAGGGACCCCACGCCATTTTTTTAAAAAAATGATTTGAATAAATAATTTAGTTAATAGATTGTCCAAGGACAAAAGTGAGCGCTAGATCCAACCATTCACTTAAGATTCTGCAGCTGGTTTGTAGGCAAAAAAAACCCCAAAATTGCCTGGATACAACCAAATAATAATAAAATGGAGATTTTTCATAAAGAAAAAAGCTCACCAACCAGCGCTGAATAATAAGAATATTTGATATAATTAATTTTTTAATCGACAATATAAAAAATATTGACACTGCTACATATGATAAGAAACAAAAACAAAAACAAAAAAATACAACCAAGAGAAAATATCATAAATTGCACTATCGTGGGGCCCCGGCCGGTGGCACCACGTATATTAATAATAAATGTGGGTAAACTAGAGATCCAAACAAGAGAAAAGGATTTTTTCTAGAATATCCAAAAAATAATGAATAGTTTATCCGCCCAAGGGGGAGGGGGGGGGGAAATAACACATTCGTGCTAGCTCGTATGTGAGGGCAAAGGTTCCTTCTGGCGAGTGTTAGTGCACAGGTAAATCCTTCAAAATTAGTTGAATAGTGCTAATATCCACGCTGCAAGTTTTCACGGTTCCATGAAATAGGATTAAATATGCCGCGCTCCTACCGCAGATTCTGGCAGGCAGAGGAATCAGTGCCCCAGAGACTCGTTACAAGTCTCGGTGTAGATTACCTGACACCCGCGCTGGCATGGGAACTCAGTGAAGTATGGTCCTTGCGTGGAATAACTCTTACACCGCTGAAGAAAAGGGAACAATGCCGGGTTTGGATTTTGAAAAAACCCCTTAGGTCCAAGCAGGATATTGGTTGAAAGTTGCTGAAGTAAGCTTGCACCGTCCCAGGACATGGATTTCTCCGTGCGCCTTACTCAAATATTCAGTTGCCAGTAAATCGGCAAAGTCCGTGATCGGTAGGAACAAGTAGACAACTGTGTCCACTTCACAATATTACACTGAGCTAGATCCGACGCGCGTTTCGGGGGCGTCACCAGTCCCCCTTCCTCAAGGATAGCTCAGTAAATCCATTAAAGCCTGGCGGCATGATGATCTCTGCAGCGCGGTCCCTGTGCCAGGAGATAAGGTAGTGTGAAACCTGCCGTCAGCCTCCGCCGCTCCCTATAGAATCCCGGAACCTCTGCGGATATCTGGGGATAAACAGCACAACCCTGTATATTAATATTGTGAAGTGGACACAGTTGTCTACTTGTTCCTACCGATCACGGACTTTGCCGATTTACTGGCAACTGAATATTTGAGTAAGGCGCACGGAGAAATCCATGTCCTGGGACGGTGCAAGCTTACTTCAGCAACTTTCAACCAATATCCTGCTTGGACCTAAGGGGTTTTTTCAAAATCCAAACCCGGCATTGTTCCCTTTTCTTCAGCGGTGTAAGAGTTATTCCACGCAAGGACCATACTTCACTGAGTTCCCATGCCAGCGCGGGTGTCAGGTAATCTACACCGAGACTTGTAACGAGTCTCTGGGGCACTGATTCCTCTGCCTGCCAGAATCTGCGGTAGGAGCGCGGCATATTTAATCCTATTTCATGGAACCGTGAAAACTTGCAGCGTGGATATTAGCACTATTCAACTAATTTTGAAGGATTTACCTGTGCACTAACACTCGCCAGAAGGAACCTTTGCCCTCACATACGAGCTAGCACGAATGTGTTATTTCCCCCCCCCCCTCCCCCTTGGGCGGATAAACTATTCATTATTTTTTGGATATTCTAGAAAAAATCCTTTTCTCTTGTTTGGATCTCTAGTTTACCCACATTTATTATTAATATACGTGGTGCCACCGGCCGGGGCCCCACGATAGTGCAATTTATGATATTTTCTCTTGGTTGTATTTTTTTGTTTTTGTTTTTGTTTTTGTTTCTTATCATATGTAGCAGTGTCAATATTTTTTATATTGTCGATGAAAAAATTAATTATATCAAATATTCTTATTATTCAGCGCTGGTTGGTGAGCTTTTTTCTTTATGAAAAATCTCCATTTTATTATTATTTGAATAAATAATTTAAAAAACAGAGTGGGATCCCCTCTTTTTTCATAACTAGCTAATGTAAATCAGAGAGCTGAGGGTTCCAGCCTGCAGCTGTCTGCTTTACCTGCGCTGTTTATGAAAAATAGGCAAGAGGCCATGCTATTTGTTTATTTAAACCAGCCAAGGGACAGCTGAGTGTTGCAACCTGTACCTGTGCTGGATATGAAAATTAGGGGGGACCCCATGTCATTTTTTTTTCTAAAATTATGCATTAATTCTGCTATCATTTTTCTTGCTTTGTACATCTATAACACATAATAAACCATTACTTTCAGTATCATGCGATTTTTTTCTGGAACTGGTCACACTGATGTCACATGGATGACACGGACGGCACATGGATGACACATGGATGACACATGGATGACACACCGATGGCAATATGGATGTCCAAAAAGGACCATTCAACACGTGCTTTTGTACATGAAAGTGTTAAGGGGGCCTAAGGGTGATTTTGCTGCAAATTATTTATGTTACATGTGGATTTTGCGGCAACTTTTACTCTTCACGTAAGTCTATAGGATTTCCATTACTACACTTTTTGCTGCACAGTCAGTACCTGATGTGACAACGTGAAGAAAATGTCACATCCAGCATCTACAGACAACAGTCCTCGGCACATCGACATTAGTTGCGCTGATTACTGATGTGAACAGGCACAAAGTATCTACCCGATGACAATCGTGCAGCATAATCCCAAACACCTGAGATGCGCGATGTTATCCAACCTTCTCCGCTTCATCTCTCCATCATTCATTATCGAGCCGGAGATAAAAGTCAGCGAATGTCATTTACCGCGCCCCGGCTGACGCTGTGCACAGAGCCGCTTATCACCTCTGCCCAGGACAGGATTCATGCCATCATCCAGAACATCGCTGCAGTTTGCCCCAACTCCCAGACCATGCACTCTCTGGACACCTGAGCATGCACCAAGCCTGACATTCTTATCTAAGGAGAAGCCTCACAGACATCAAGGCTGATTTTTTGGGGATAAAATGCTCAATGAGAAAATCACTACTTTTATTTTTACTGATGCAATTCCAAAATTCAGTATATTTGACACCGCTGATTGCTGTAAAAAAAATAGGTGACAGAAAGGCAAAAACGCAGATCTGAAGCTGCTGTTCTATCTCCGTGGTTGTTACCTGTGAAGGTTAAAGCTCTGAGCTCCGTGGTTGTTACCTCTGAAGGTGAAAGCTCTGAGCTTTGTGGGTATTACTTGTGAAGCTGAAAGTTCTGAGCTCTGTCATTTTTACCTGTGAAGATGCAAACTCTGAGTTTCGTGGTTGTTACATGTGAAGCTGAAAGCTCTGAGCTCCGTGGCTTATACCTGTGAAGCTGAAATCTGAGCTCCATAGTTGTTACCATCGAAGCTGAAAGCTCTGAGTTTGATGGGTGTTACCTGTGAAGCTGAAAGCTTTGAGTCATCAGTCTGCAATTTTTAAGCTCAGTGGGTCTTATCTGTGAAGATGCAAACTCTGAGCCCGGTGGTTGTTACCTGTGAAGCTGAAAGCTCTGAGCTTGGTGGGTGTTACCTGTGAAGCTGAAAGCTCTGAGCTCCGTGGTTGTTACCTGTGAAGCTGAAAGCTCTGATCTCCGTGGTTGTTACCTGTAAAGCTGAAAGCTCTCATCTCAATGGTTGTTACCTGTGAAACTGAAAGCTCTGAGCTTCATGGTTGTTACCTGTGAAGCTGAAAGCTCTGAGCTCCATGGGTTTAACTTGTAAAGCTGAAAACTGTGAGCTCCATGGTTGTTACCTGTGGAGCTGAAATCTCTGAGCTCTGTGGTTGTTACCAGTGAAGCTGAAAGCTCTGAGCTCCGTGGCTGTTGCCTGAAAAGCTGAAAGCTCTGATCTCCATGGTTGCTACCTGTGAAGCTGAAAGCTCTGAGCTCCATGGTTGTTACATGTGAAGCTGAAAGCTCTGAGCTCCATGGTTGTTACCTGTGAAGCTGAAAGCTCTGATTTCCATGGTTGTTACCTGTGAAGCTGAAAGCTGAGCTCCGTGGTTGTTGCCTGTAAAGTTGAAAGTTCTGAGCTCCGTGGTTGTTGCCTGAAAAGCTAAAAGCTCTGAGCTCCGTGGGTGTTACCTGTGAAGCTGAAAGCTCTGAGCTCCGTGGTTGTTACCTGTAAAGCTGAAAGCTCTGATCTCCATGGTTGTTACCTGCAAAGCTGAAAGCTCTGAGCTCCGTGGTTGTTACCTGTCAAGCTGAAAGCACTGAGCTCCATGGTTGTTACCTGTCAAGCTGAAAGCTCTGATATCCATGGTTATTACCTGTGAAGCTGAAAGCTCTGAGCTCCAAGGTTATTACCTGTGAAGCTGACAGCTCTAAGTTCTGTGGGTGTTACCTTCTAAGCTCTGAACTTGCAAGCTATGAATTCAGTGGATGTTATTTGTGAAACTGCAAGTACTGAGGTTAGTGGGAACTACCTTTAAACATGCAAGCTCTAAGCTCAGTGTGTGTGCTCAGTGTGCGCACCCCGTGCCGCTTCTGTCTTCCCCTTTCTTTTCTTAGTCCTTGTGATTCCCCATACTTCTATGCAATATCCTTGGAGATCTATAACCTTCTAAGTGTTCATATAACACTGACCTACTCTGACCACAGAAGTCTCTAAAAATCCAGAAGAAGGTCAGTATGAAGCAGAGGTAAAACTGAAGGCTCAGACAGCAACTTTCGCATCATCAACCTCCAGCAAAATGCATAGAAACTACATACAATAAACTGTACAATACATTAAATCAAGACTATTTGCAAAGATACCTAATTTTTTATCTAGATCCAAGTGAGCAAAAAAAAAAAAAAAAAATTTTAGAAATGCCCATAGCTTTTAAAATTGCTATACCACACCTGACCACAAGGGGTGATGTCACTTTTTTAGCCTGAATCTAAAACTAGGATATTTTTGGACCATGAATGGTGCCTCATGGTATATAACTATACAGGATAACAGATAATAACTTACCCTTCAACAGTTCCTTATAGAATTGGGGCTCGATGGCGCCCACAGCCATGTACTTTCCATCCGCGGTCACATATGTGCTATAGAACGGCGCTCCGCCATCCAGCATGTTCTCCCCCCGAGGGCGGCTCCACAGTCCTAACTTCTGTGACCTCCACACAAATGACCCCAGATAGGCGGCACCTTCCACCTTGTACAGAAAGGAAATAATGGAGTTAAAAACAATCCACCATTGGGTCTTCCCTGTACGTCATAAATTGAACTGTTCTGGAATTCACATTTTTCTTTGCGCTGTTTTGAGTAAGGTTTAAAAAAAAATGATATTTTGATACAATAGATTTTTTGGGTTGCAGTGATACCAAATATGTTCATTATTATGATTTTTATTATTATTACTTCATCTCTGTATTGGGAAAATGGGTGTGATTCAATACTTATTTTTTATATATAATTTTATATTATATTATATATATATATATATATATATATATATATATATATATATACAGGGTGGCCCAAATGTAGATGGATAGTATGTGTAATAGGGCTATCAAACATGGTGTAAAGTGAAACTGACTCGGTTGCCCTTAGCAACCAATCAGATTCCACCTTTCATTTTCCAAAGCGTCTGTGAAGAATGAAATGTGGAATCTGATTGGTTGCTAAAGGCAACTGAGTCAGTTTCCCTTTACACCATGTTTGATAGCCCTATTATACATACTGTCCACCTACTTTTGGACCACCCTGTATATATATACACACCGTATTTTTCGGACTATAAGATGCACCGGACCATAAGACGCACCCTGGTTTTAGAGGAGGAAAATATGAAAATAAAATTTTAAGCAAAAAATGTGGTCATGACACACTTATGGGGCGAGGATCTGCTGCTGACACTGTTATGGGGTAATGTACTGCTCATATACTCCCCATCCCGCTCATATACTCCCCATCCCGCTCATATACTCCCCATGCCGCTCATATACTCCCCATGCCGCTCATATACTCACCATGCTGCTTATATACTCCCCAGCCTGCTCATATACTCCCCATGCCGCTCATATACTCCCCATGCCGCTCATATACTCACCAGCCTGCTCATATGCTCCCCAGCCTGCTCATATACTCCCCATGCTGCTCATATACTCCCCAGCCTGCTCATATACTCCCCAGCCTGCTCATATACTCCCCAGCCTGCTCATATACTCCCCAGCCTGCTCATATACTCCCCAGCCTGCTCATATACTCCCCAGCCTGCTCATATACTCCCCAGCCTGCTCATATACTCCCCAGCCTGCTCATATACTCCCCAGCCTGCTCAAATACTCCCCAGCCTGCTCAAATACTCCCCAGCCTGCTCAAATACTCCCCAGCCTGCTCATATACTCCCCAGCCTGCTCATATACTCCCCAGCCTGCTCATATACTCCCCAGCCTGCTCATATACTCGCAGCCGCACATGATCACTCCAGGCTGCAGTTGCCAGGGGTGATCATGCGGGACGGCTGTTTATCCCCCGCCCACAACCCCGCCCACCTGTCAGTGCTGGCTTCAGCGCTGAGAGATGATGGGCGGGAGGATGGGCGTGCATATTAAATGAGCGGGTCCACGTGGTCACGGCATGCGCTGCACAGCCTGCTCATGCCCCCGATGACCCGCTCCACCGCAGCACCCTCATTCCCCGCAGCCCTATATTCAGACCATAAGACGCACCCCCCACTTTCCTCCAACATTTGGGCGAAAAAAAGTGCATCTTATGGTCCGAAAAATATGGTATATATTAAATACATTATTTATTTTTTTTTAGAAATTTTTATCTATTTTTAGGCTGTGTCCGCACTTTGCGTTTTACCTGCTTTTCAGCAGCGTTTTCAACTGTACCTTTTTTAATGCCAAAATGCATGTGTTTTGATTTTCCAGTAAAGTCTATGGGAAATGGGGATTTCTTGTGTGCACAATGCTGTTCAAAACGCTGCGTTTAATTTGCATAATTTTGGGCAAAAACTCAGCGTTCAAAGAAGCAGCATGTCAATTGTTTTTGCCCTTTGGGCTGCGTTTTGCTAACATTGAAGTCAATGAGAAATGGCAAAAAGCAACAACCATCAAAATTCCAGCGTTTTACCTGCTTTTTAGGTGCAGAAAACATGCGTTTATGACATCAAAATAATGGAATGATATGTCCCTTTACACACACACCTAGTCCGAAAATTAAATAAAAAATATTAATTTAATGTTATTTTACCCAAAAATAGTATAAAATCGCTATAATTATATTAAATATAACTATTTTCGTTTTGATATAAATAATTATATTTGTTTTTTGTTTTTTTTTCCTTTTTTCAAAGTGTTTCCCCGAAAGTAGGACCCCCCCGAAAGTAAGGCAGGGTGGGGGTTTCGGGGGGTCCGCCAATGTAGGGCACCCCCCGATTGTAAGGCAGGGTAGCGGGGGGGCCGGGGAATGTAAGGCCGCCTATGGGTGGGGGTCCCTGGGGAAAGTACAGGAACTTGCCGCTGTTCCCTCGCTCCATCCAGGCCTTCTCCAGTCTCGTGCCACCCGTGGTCCGCCTCCGGTGAATGGCCCCCGCAAGGCTCCCTGCTGGCCATCAGCTCGAGCTGTGATTGGCCAGTCAGCCGGCTCGCAGCTGATTGGCCCTCAGCTCGAGCTGCGATTGGCCAGTCAGCCGGCTCGCAGCTGATTGGCCGAAATCAGCCGCGACGTCACCGCCTGCAGGCTCGCTCCGATTGGTCCAGCGTCCCCGGCATCCGAATCGTCAGCCCGGCACAAGTAACGGTAAGTTCCGAAACTGTGTGTGTGTGTGTGTGTGTGTGTGTGTACGGTATGTGTATGGGTGCCGTATGGGGCTGTATGTGTCAGTGTGTGTGTGTGTGTGTGTACGGTACCGGTACGATATGTGTGTGGGTGCCGTGTGGGGCTGTACCGGTACCGTATGTGTCAGTGTGTGTGGTGGCAGAGTGGGGGGCAGAACCACTGTATGGGGAGGCTGCAGGGGGGAGGAAGGGGTGGATGCCTGATCTCAAACAATGGGGAGGCTGCAGGGGGGAGGAAGGGGTGGATGCCTGATCTCAAACAATGGGGAGGCTGCAGGGGGGAGGAAGGGGTGGATGCCTGATCTCAAACAATGGGGAGGCTGCAGGGGGGAGGAAGGGGTGGATGCCGGATCTCAAACAATGGGGAGGCTGCAGGGGGGAGGATTGTCATTTTTTTTCCAATGTAAGGCCTCCCCCGAAAGTAAGGCAGGGTGGGACTTTTGGGGGTAAAATTAATGTAAGACAGGGCCTTACTTTCGAGGAAACACGGTATGTATAAACTTTATTTAGCAGTGTCTATGTTCAAAACGCATCTGAGTTTAAGCAATGAAAAAGCATGTAAAAAGCGCTAAAAACGCACGCGTATTTATCGTGTTTTTATGATCAAAAACAACTTTGGCAAAAAACATTTCTGCCAGAGGACGCGTTTAGAACTGCAACTACCTCGACGCAACGTGGGCATATAGCCTCAGTCCCATTTTCTAATTTCACATATATAATACACTGCAATGCTTCTGCACTGCAGTGTATAATACACTGCACACAAGAACAATGATATATTCTGTTTACCCTGAAGTAGTTTCTACTCTGAAACCCATCAAATAAATCACTTTCTAGGATTTGTCTCCAGACCTTTATCCACGGCAGCGCGTCTGTTAACCCCGACCATCTATTGAGAGGAGTACAATGATGGCAGTGATGACGACCTCCAGTAGGGCACTGGCTGCCATGCACGATCACGTCATAATGGAAAAAACAATGGGCACCCAAACAGACGCTGGAACTTAAATTCCACATTGAAAGATTAACAGCAGCACGCCATTGGTTAATAAGCCACAGTCGCCATTAGATGCAGCCGGCACCCGCCGTGGTCGGTGCTCCTGAGCCCGTTCCGTACATTTGCATTATATATAGATATATGATTTGCACATCACTTATGTGCTAGATCTGTATGCCTCAACCCCCTTGCGGCTATTTGCCCCTCCCCCACTCTTCGATCCACAGCACCAGCAGGAGCCTCTCCCCTCTGTCCCTTCTGCAGTAAATATTCATTTCTAGGTTTACTGTTGCTTTATATGGGCAGAGTTTTGCTTTATAGAAGGTGCGAGGAAAGAAAACACAATATTTCTCTGTTTACTTTCCCACATTAGATATTTACGTCAATAACTGGAAGACTTCTCCTAACGAGCGGTAACGAGGTATAATGCATTATTAATGAGCGCGCTTCCTCAGTTCTCACGCTGCCCATGGAAATCTGCAGAACCGAATAAATTACCAGGGTCACGCATCTTGTAAGTGCAAGAGCGAGGCCAAGACTGTAGCATCGCCATCATTAGATGTTAGTAATTAACTCCGAATAATCGGATTTTATTCATAGTGGTGGAGGGGGACGGCGTCGTGTAAAATCCCTGAATTCAATTTTTAGTGGAAGTCTACGTTCCTCTACTTGACAAACTCCGCTCTGCCGCATCGGCTCTGCTTCTTCCTGCGGCTCCCATAACGAATAATTAGCTGTAGAGCCGCATCTGCCGGGCGCAGACATTACAGGATCGGAGCTTTACCCTAATGCTCCACCGCGGCAGCGAGCGTGTCAGTAACATAGGATGATGGCGGAGAGGCCGGCGGGGAGATCCAGGGGCGAGCGCCGGGGCTGGGGACCAAAGCAATTAACTGTTTAATGTGCCCTAACAGCAAGCCGCACAGATGGCAGAACATATGGTCCCACCTACGAGAGGAAGATCAGTCCTCGAAGAGGCAGTTCATGGTGCGAGGAGCCGCTCCGCTACAAATGTCAGGGCAATAAAGTCGCTGCCGTCTACATTCTACAATGGCCGACTGAAGAGCACATGCAGATGTAGCAGATGTGCTCTACTGGTGCGGCCTGGTATTCAGTGCTCTACTGGTGAGGCCTGGAGTTCAGTGCTCTACTGGTGACGCCTGGAGTTCAGTGCTCTACTGGTGACGCCTGGAGTTCAGTGCTCTACTGGTGCGGCCGGGAGTTCAGTGCTCCACTGGTGAGGCCGGGAGTTCAGTGCTCTACTGGTGACGCCTGGAGTTCAGTGCTCTACTGGTGCGGCCTGGAGTTCAGTGCTCTACTGGTGACGCCTGGAGTTCAGTGCTCCACTGGTGCGGCCTGGAGTTCAGTGCTCAACTGGTGCGGCCTGGAGTTCAGTGCTCAACTGGTGCGGCCTGGAGTTCAGTGCTCTACTGGTGCGGCCTGGAGTTCAGTGCTCTACTGGTGCGGCCTGGAGTTCAGTGCTCTACTGGTGCGGCCTGGAGTTCAGTGCTCCACTGGTGAGGCCTGGAGTTCAGTGCTCCACTGGTGAGGCCTGGAGTTCAGTGCTCCACTGGTGAGGCCTGGAGTTCAGTGCTCTACTGGTGCGGCCTGGAGTTCAGTGCTCTACTGGTGCGGCCTGGAGTTCAGTGCTCCACTGGTGAGGCCTGAAGTTCAGTGCTCCACTGGTGAGGCCTGGTATTCAGTGCTCTACTGGTGACGCCTGGAGTTCAGTGCTCCACTGGTGAGGCCTGGTATTCAGTGCTCTACTGGTGCGGCCTGGTATTCAGTGCTCTACTGGTGTGGCCTGGAGTTCAGTGCTCCACTGGTGAGGCCTGGAGTTCAGTGCTCCACTGGTGAGGCCTGGAGTTCAGTGCTCTACTGGTGACGCCTGGAGTTCAGTGCTCTACTGGTGACGCCTGGAGTTCAGTGCTCTACTGGTGCGGCCTGGAGTTCAGTGCTCTACTGGTGAGGCCTGGAGTTCAGTGCTCTACTGGTGAGGCCTGGAGTTCAGTGCTCCACTGGTGAGGCCTGGAGTTCAGTGCTCCACTGGTGAGGCCTGGAGTTCAGTGCTCCACTGGTGAGGCCTGGAGTTCAGTGCTCCACTGGTGAGGCCTGGAGTTCAGTGCTCCACTGGTGAGGCCTGGAGTTCAGTGCGCCACTGGTGCGGCCTGGAGTTCAGTGCGCCACTGGTGCGGCCTGGAGTTCAGTGCGCCACTGGTGCGGCCTGGAGTTCAGTGCTATACTGGTGCGGCCTGGAATTCAGTGCTATACTGGTGCGGCCTGGAGTTCAGTGCTTCACCGGTGCGGCCTGGAGTTCAGTGCTATACTGGTGCGGCCTGGAGTTCAGTGCTCCACTGGTGCGGCCTGGAGTTCAGTGCTATACTGGTGCGGCCTGGAGTTCAGTGCTATACTGGTGTGGCCTGAAGTTCAGTGCTCCACTGGTGCGGCCTGGAGTTCAGTGCTATACTGGTGCGGCCTGGAGTTCAGTGCGCCACTGGTGTGGCCTGAAGTTCAGTGCGCCACTGGTGCAGCCTGGAGTTCAGTAATCCATTGGTGCGGCCTGGAGTTCAGTAATTCATTGGTGCGTCCTGGAGTTCAGTAATCCATTGGTGCGGCCTGGAGTTCAGTAATCCAGTGGTGCGGCCTGGAGTTCAGTAATCCAGTGGTGCGGCCTGGAGTTCAGTAATCCAGTGGTGCGGCCTGGAGTTCAGTAATCCAGTGGTGCGGCCGAGAGTTCAGTAATCCAGTGGTGCGGCCGAGAGTTCAGTAATCCAGTGGTGCGGCCGAGAGTTCAGTAATCCAGTGGTGCGGCCTGGAGTTCAGTAATCCAGTGGTGCGGCCTGGAGTTCAGTAATCCAGTGGTGCGGCCTGGAGTTCAGTAATCCAGTGGTGAGGCCTGGAGTTCAGTAATCCAGTGGTGAGGCCTGGAGTTCAATCCAGTGGTGAGGCCTGGAGTTCAATCCAGTGGTGCGGCCTGGAGTTCAGTAATCCAGTGGTGAGGCCGGGAGTTTAGTAATCCAGTGGTGAGGCCGGGAGTTCAGTAATCCAGTGGTGAGGCCGGGAGTTCAGTAATCCAGTGGTGTGGCCTGGAGTTCAGTAATCCAGTGGTGAGGCCGGGAGTTTAGTAATCCATTGGTGAGGCCTGGAGTTCAGTGCTCTATTCCACACCCTCAATTACAAGCCGCTGCATCTCCCCTTAAGTTGACTAATAGCGCTTATTTTGGAGCAGTATGTGAGTTATATCCTCAGCCATGCACACAATGACACTGTAGGAGCAGACGGCACACACAGTATCAGTGTGGGTAATTGTCTTCGGATCCCTCCGGCTGCTGCAGACAGAGGAATGTGGATCAGAGTGCGCACAAACACTGACACGTCAGGAGCCAAGAGCGCACACACTGTTAGAGCGCACACATTGTTAGAGCGCATACATTGTTAGAGCGCACACACTGTTAGAGCGCACACACTGTTAGAGCGCACACACACTGTTAGAGTGCACCCTCATCCCTCTCCCGTCAGCTCCCGTGTGATCCCGTGTGCAGTCAACGGCCACTGCAGAAAGGGCAGGGATGAGAAGTAGACTCCTGCAGTGTTAGGGGTACTTTGCACGTTGCGACATCGCTACTGCGATATCGTCAGGGTCAAATCTAAAGTGACGCACATCCGGCGCCAGTAACGATGTCGCAACGTGTAAAGCCTAGATGCGCCGATAAACGATCGCAAAAGCGTTGTAAATCGGCGATCTGTGTAGTGTCGGTCATTTTCATAATTTCGGAAAGACCGATGTTACGATGTTGTTCCTCGTTTCTGCAGCACACATCGCTGTGTATGAAGCCGCAGGAGCGAGGAACATCTCCTACTTGCGTCCCGCCGCCAATACGGAAGGAAGGAGGTGGGCGGGATGTTTACGTCCCGCTCATCTCCGCCCCTCCGCTTCTATTGGCCACCTGCTGTGTGACGTCGCTATGACGCCGCACGACCCGCCCCCTTAGGAAGGAGGCGGGTCGCCGGCCAGAGCGACGTTGCAGGGCAGGTAAGTGCGTGTGAAGCTGCCGTAGCGTTTGCTACGGCAGCTATCACAAGATATTGCATGTGCGACGGGGGCGGGGACTATCGCGCTCGGCATTGCTAGCATCGGCTTGCGATGTCGCAGCGTGCAAAGTACCCCTTAGTGTGTGCAGGGATGGGATCCAAAGCAAGCTCGGTCAATAAACAAAAAAAAGGTGCAGATGCTGGAGGACAGAGCACAAGTGTATAATATATCTGCAGTAATACAACTTCTAACTTTTCCCAAAGTAAAGGAGAACACTGCGCGCTCCAGAGCACTTTTCACCCCTTTCTCTCATTCCTCTGTCTCTTCTCTTCCCATATATGATATAGGCTATGATCGGCACAGGCAGGCGGTGCAGTATGGTGGAGCCCGCAGGGACGGTAGACCCTGTGAGAGCCGAGCATCATAGTCTGTGTTCTAAAAGACACCAGTGCCGCAACATACGTGCCCCCAGTGCCATACGTGCCCCCAGTGCCATACGTGCCCCCAGTGCCATACGTGCCCCCAGTGCCATACGTGCCCCCAGTGCCAGTTCCCAATGTGCAGGGATGAATCGGACTCCTTCACCACTCAGAATAGTGGGGTATGAAAGTTCACATTATTACTTTTAGAGGTGATTTTCCATCATTAGGGACATTTTTTTTCTTCACTTATATGCATGTGCTAAAGACTGAAGACTATTTTCAGATTTATTTTTTTTTTTTTTTAATTTTGCACCATATTAGTTTTTCCAGGTTCTTTGATTTCCTGCATGTTCAACTTTGATGTGGTCTGTGGTCATAATTAGAAACAGACAGATAAAAGAGTGAGAAACTCTCCCGTCAAAGCGAGCTCACTGGCGGATTCTCAGTTAACTCATTCTGCAGCCAGCAATAGACAGTGCAGCACAGGAGACTATAGAGAGCAAATGGTGCAAAATCTGGAATGAAACCCAATTACAAAAGTGACCTTTAGCCCCAAATACATGCATTTTAGGAAAGTCAAAAATGTCACCAAAAGGTACACAATGTCAATATAACTTTCTATGACAAAGATTTTTATATATGTATATACATATATGAGAAACGGGTTTATGCCGCGCTCAAGAATCACTGTATCCAAGGAATTTACTTTAAATCTCTTTTTTTATTTCAGTTCCAACGCGTTTCAGAGACATATACCGTCTCCTTCTTCAGGGAAAAGAGAAAAAATATAACTTTCTAAGGAGGCGCTCAGGGTGGCATTACTTGTTTTACGGGGGCATAATTACTGGTTTAGGAGGTCCAATACTTCCCCAGTGCGCTGGTAACCCACACTGTAGGATGGGGTGTTATTATATGAACACACTGCGCATGTTCACGTCTATGGAGCACTATTCTATATTGTATCAATCACACACATGTAGCAGAGCTGAATTTCTCAACTTCTGTCCTAGCAAAGTGAGTCCAGCAAAATTACAAACTTAGGTCTGTTACATCGCAATGGAAAATCTGAAACAAGACAGTTTAACCTCATATAGAGGTGTATTGCTCCTCTCACACCTAAGAAATAAAAGTATGTGTGTGAGGGGGCATTTATGAGCATACTCTGGGCTCCAGGGACTTGATTCGGCTCCTCGTGGGCGGGGCTTACTTACCATGCTAGAATCAATCACCTGGCCGCGCCCAGAACGGGTTCGTTCAAACAGAGACATGACGATACCCAACGCACAGATATAACTGCCCCCGGCAAAGTCAGCAAGCAGGTTCATGGGGAAAGTTGGGGTTTCATGTTTTTTTCCAAGTCTTGACAGTAAACCTAGAAAATAGGGAGAAAAATCAATGAAAGCGTTGAAAAAGTAGGATTTTTGTGTACTCACCGTAAAATCTCTTTCTCTGAGTCTTCATTGGGGGACACAGGACCATGGGGGGTTATGCTGCTGTCACTAGGAGGCTGACACTAAGTAAACATAAAAAAGTTAGCTCCTCCCTAGCAGCATACACCCCGAGCCGGAGGCGGGCTCAGATCAGTTGGTGCACAAGCAGTAGGAGGAGTACCAGAATCACCATACATAAACACAAGTTGTAACTAAAACAATGCAGCCGTGCAAACAAGAGGTCTATGAACATAAGACCACTGAAAAAATAGCAGGCAAATGCAATTGAATCAACCAAAAAACCAAGCAGGGTGGGTGCTGTGTCCCCCAATGAAGACTCAGAGAAAGAGATTTTACGGTGAGTACACAAAAATCCTACTTTCTCTATCGTTTCATTGGGGGACACAGGACCATGGGACGTCCAAAAGCAGTCCCTGGGTGGGAATACCGAAAAACCCGCAGAGGCAGACAACAACAACCTCCCTCGGCGGGCTTGCACTATAATTGAATGCTGCCACCCTATTACAGGTGCGCAACTGCTGCCTGCAAGACCTTTCTCCCAAAAATAGCATCTGCCGATGCTTGGGTGTGAACGTGGTAGAACCTAGTAAAGGTGTGCAGGCTAGACCAGGTGGCGGCCTTGCAGACCTGGTCGGCCGACGCCTGATGCCTAATCGCCCAAGAGGCGCCCACTGCGCGGGTAGAGTGCGCCTTTACCCCCCGCGGCGGAGACTTGTCCCGAATCCGGTAGGCCTCTGATATGGCGGAACGGATCCATCTGGCAATTGTGGCCTTGGATGCCGATTCACCCTTCTTGGGACCAGAAGGGAGAACAAACAGACCATCTGACTTACGGAACGGCGCGGTCCTGGAGACATAAATTCTAAGTGCACGCACTAGGTCCAGGGTGTGCAAGGACCTCTCCAAGCTGTGAGAGGGGCCAGGACAGAAGGATGGAAGGATGATTTCCTCGTTAAGATGGAACGGGGAGACCACCTTTGGGAGAAAAGCGGGATCTGGACGGAGAACCGCTTTGTCCTGGTGAAAAATCAAAAAGGGGGAACGACAAGAGAGAGCTGCCAGCTCTGACATCCTGCGAATAGAAGTGATGGCAACAAGAAACACCACCTTCCAAGACAGGTGAGACAGGGAAGATTCTCGCAAGGGCTCGAATGGGGAGCCCTGAAGTGACCCTAGGACTAGATTAAGGTCCCACGGTTCTAGAGGCCGACGGTACGGCGGTGCCAGGTGGGCTACTCCCTGGATGAAGGTCTTAACCTGTGAACGAGCGGCCAGTGGCTTCTGAAACAGGATTGATAACGCCGATATCTGGCCCTTTAGTGTTGCGAGCGAGAGACCCGCATCTAGGCCTGACTGCAAGAATGCCAACAGGGAAGGAAGGGAGAAGGCGAGAGGAGAAGAAATATTCTGCTCTTCACACCACCTGAAGAAAACTTTCCACGTGCGGTGGTAAATCTTTGATGAAGATGGCTTCCTGGCCCTAATCATTGTCTGAATCACTCTTGAGGAAAAACCAGCCTTAGCTAGAACCCAGGATTCAATGGCCAGGCCGTCAAATTTAGGACCTGTGAGTTCTGATGGAAGAGAGGCCCCTGCTGCAGGAGATCTGGACGGTCTGGAAGGCGCCACGGAGCGTCTGCGAGGAGCTGAGTTAGTTCCGCGAACCATGCTCGCCTGGGCCAGTCCGGAGCCACTAGGATGACCGGTATCCCTTCCGCCTTGATCTTCTTGAGGACCCTCGGAATTAGAGGGAGCGGAGGGAAGATGTACGGGAGACTGAACTGGCTCCATGACAGGGTGAGGGCGTCGACTCCTAAAGCCAAGCGGTCGCGGCACCGCGCTACAAAGTGCGGAACTTGACGGTTGAACCGGGAGGCCATTAGGTCCACGTCCGGAACTCCCCATCTGTCGCAGATCTGGTTGAAGACTTCCCGGTTGAGGGACCATTCTCCGGAGGCGAGGCCTTCCCTGCTGAGGAAGTCCGCCGCCCAATTGTCCACGCCTGGGATGTGTACCGCTGAGATCAGGGAGTGATGACACTCGGCCCAGTGCAATATCTTCTTGACTTCTCGCATCGCCCCGACACTTCTTGTGCCGCCTTGGTGGTTGATGTACGCCACCGCCGTCGCATTGTCCGACTGGATCCTGACCGGGCAACCCTGTACTAGGTGCCGAAACTGCTGCAAGGCTAGCCGGATGGCTCTTATCTCCAAAATGTTGATCTGGAGACAACTCTCTCTCGGTGACCATCGGCCCTGCGCTGTGTGATGTCGAAACACTGCTCCCCAGCCCTGGAGACTGGCGTCGGTGGTCACTATCTTCCAGTGGAGCGGGAGGAAAGACCTCCCTGATGCGAGGTTGCGCTGATTGAGCCACCAACGGAGGGAGTTGCGGGTCTCCGGCGAAAGATGAAACCTGCGGTCCAGAGAAAAGGGAGATCTGTCCCACTTCTTCAGCAAGGCCAGCTGGAGTGGCCGGAGATGGAACTGTGCAAAGGGTACCGCTTCCATCGCCGCCACCATACGACCGAGGACTCGCATGCCGAACCTGATGGACACTTGGCGCTGACGCCGAAGAGCGCGGAGTCCTCGTTGCAGGGAGGAGATCTTCTCCTGTGTGAGGAAAACTCGCCCTTGGATGGTATCGAATACCATGCCTAAAAAGGTGATCCGACGGGCCGGGATCAGAGAGGACTTCTTCCGATTTATCAGCCACCCTAACCGTGAAAGGGTGTCGATCGTGACCTGAACCCCGAGACGACAGTCCTCGAAAGAAGAGCCCTTTATCAACATATCGTCCAAGTACGGGATGACCATGACATCCCTGGCATGCAGGACGGACATGGCAGCAGCCATGATCTTCGTAAAGACCCTGGGTGCGGATGCGAGGCCGAAGGGAAGAGCTGTGAACTGGAAGTGATCTTCCGCTATCGCAAAACGGAGGAACTGTTGGTGAGAGGTGGCTATCGGGACGTGAAGATAGGCGTCTTGAATATCCAGCGATGCCAGGAATTCGCCTACCTCCATGGACGCGATGACGGACCGGAGTGACTCCATTCGAAACGGCCGAGGTCTCACCGACCTGTTCAGAAGCTTTAGGTCGAGGACTGGACGGACAGAGCCGTCCTTTTTGGGGACCACGAAAAGGTTGGAATAGAACCCCTTGAAACGCTCTGCGGGAGGGACTGGTACCACGACTCCGGTTCGGAGGAGGGAGTCTATGGAGTGAAAGAACGCGCGAGCCCCCGCGGTAGACTCGGGAGGGCGAGATAGGAAAAAACGTCTCGGTGGCTTTGCCTCGAATTCTATTTTGTAGCCTGATGTGATGATCTCTCTGACCCAGGCATCGGCGGTCAGGGGGATCCACACATGCTGAAAACGAGACAGGCGCCCTCCCACAAGTCTGGCGCTGTTGCGCGCCGACCGCGAGTCACTTAGAGGAACGACGGCGGTAACCAGAAGAGGATCTCGTGGACTGGCGGGGGCGTGAACGCCAGGCGGGATTGGTCTTGAATGACGGGGTCTTCCTGTCTCTCGGAGGAGAGCGGCTTTTCCGCGGCTGGGGATTGGAGCTGAAGCTGCGAAAGGACCGGAAACGAGCGGTGGAGCGCC